>NC_054535.1:27389418-27689418 GCF_017654505.1 Polyodon spathula | reverse complement strand
AGCCTGACCCGACACATCCTGAATTTGCGAAGCAAATTCAAAAGCTTTAATTTCTATCAGTCTTGCGAGAGATAATGGTTGCTCAGTCAATTTTGCATCAATAGTGGTTTCCAGTATGTTCCAGTGTCTTTGCTTCAGGCTTGGATTTCGCAGGTCACTGATTACTGGAAGCTGAAATTACACAAATATTCTGTGTGTTTTATTTTATATCAATTAAAAAACAATTTTATATATATATATATATATATATATATATATATATATATATATATATATATATATATATATATATATATATATATATATATATATTCCCAGGAAAATTAATCTGCTGAGAATACGAACAAGAACAGGTTAAGGCGCATCTGGGAAAGGCACTCCACGTGGAGAGTAGGATGCGCCCATAGCTTGGAAATTGCCGGATCGAGTATATGTTATTCTACTGCCGACCGTGGACAGGAGTCTCCAGGGCGCAGTGCACAATTGTCTGAGTGTCGCCCAAGTGGGGAGGGCTTAGATTAGATTGGCCAGGGTGTTCTTGGCTCACCGCGCACCAGCAACCCCTGTAGACTGGTCGGGCGCCTGCAGGGTGCAAATAGTCATTTATTTTAAGGAAAATATTCATAGGATAAATACATTTTCTATCATAAGGTGTAAGCTACATAAATTAATGGACCAAAATGTAGTTTAGAAATAGCTTTAGCTTTTATACAAGGAACAAAAAATGCTACAATCTAATAAAAAATGTATATTAGGGATGGGCACCAATATCGATATTTTGATATGATTTCAATATTATTCGATATCGATAATAATTTCCACATCAGTTTACAAATAGCTTTAGCTTTTATGCAAGGAACAAAAAATGCTACAATCTAATAAAAGTGTATATTAGGGGTGGGCACCAATATAGACATTTTGATATGATTTCGATATCATACGATATCTACAATAATTTCCACGGTTTGTAACACAAGAGCAAAAACATTGGGCATCGCTTCTTCCCTACCTCCTTTTTGCAGTGAGAGAAGTGCCACAGAGTTCGACAGGGTTCTCCCCCTTTGAGGCTCGTCCAAAAATGTGGTGAAGCATGTGCTCCTACTAAGAGATCGCCTAGATTTGGTCAGTTGTTTGGCCCAGGACAACCTCAGATCGTCTCAGCACCGACAACAGCAGCATTACAACAAAAATGCACTAATTATAACCTTTCGACGAGGAGACAAGGTAATGCTGTTACTTCCCTCATCAGAATCGAAATTAACTTGCCCGGCAGAACTAATTTGATTGAATATGACATTATCTCTCCACCAGGTGTCACTGTGCAAGAGAGACTGTACCGGATCCCAGAAAGTGGACGAAGTGGCATTCGCAAAGAGGTATGAGACATGCTCAAGTTTGGGGTCACTGAGCCTTCCAGGAGCGAGTGGTGCAGTTCTATTGTCATAGTGGCGCTTTATCCCCAAGTATGCCACAGTGGTTAACCTGTTAGTTGATCTCACCAAAAAGAGTGCTCCATTTAATTTAATGGTCAGCTGAGTGTCAGGGGGCGTTTGATACGATTAAGCGTGGACTTTGCCAGGCCCCCACTCTTATCACACCAGATTTCACTAAGAGATTCATTCTCCACACTGACGCATTTGGGTGCTGTCTTGTCCCAAAAGGTAGCTGGAGTAGAGCACCCGATACTGTACATCAGCAAAAAGATGCTACCTCAGGAATGCAACTGCTCCGTAGTCAAAAAGGAGTGTTTGGCCATTAAATGGGCTACTTACTCTTTATGATACTACCTGCTGGGGCACTCATTTGATCTTGTCACAGACCACGCTCCACTCAAGTGGTTAAGCACGATGAAGGACAGCAATGCCCAAATAACTCAGTGGTATCTGGCATTGCAGCCCTTCATGTACAATATGGTACACCGTACGGGAAAGGACCATCAAAATGCAGATTATTTTTCCCAGGAGGGGGGAGTAATGGGAAAGGTAGATTCAGCCGAGTGTTCCTTCGGCTCCACTCTGAGCGGTGGGATATGTGACAGAAATACAATGTGTTCTGGTTGTAAATCTCCCTCTCGACCTGTGAGGGTGCTAAATAGCAAAAGGAAAAGTATCTGGACAGGCTGGCCTGACAGTTCGTTTCCAAGGTTGGCAAGTCGGTCAGCCTGGATGGAAGTGAGACTCTGTTGCAGGAACGTATTGACCCGGAAGGTAAACGAGGTAGCAGCTGCAAGCAATAGATGCAGTTGGAATCGTTTACCAAGGGATCATGCGGGGTAGCATAAAAGGGGCCAGAGAAACGCTAATCTTTTCCTTCGCTTGGGTTGTATACGTAAACCTGGAAGGACTGAGAGCTGCAGTAGGAACTGCCAAAGAATATTCGTGAGTGTTTGTTTGTTTTTGTGTGTTAGTAATTGTCTTGTTTATTGAATCACCAGACGGCTAAACACGTACTGGAGCTGTCGCTTTTGGGCCAGCACAAGCCAGAAGAACTGTCACCAAATAACCTGTTATCACCCACCACGAGCACTATTAAACACACCCTGGACTGGTGACCGTGTTTTAGCATTGTGGGGCGGATAGCGATTATTGTTTGAGACTGTAAACCCGTTTGTTTGGCTACGCGCATTACACATTGTTGTGTATTGCCGGGGCGTTTTTCTTTTTGGTCACCAGACCCGGATTATAATTAAAACCCCCGTTTCCTACCGGATTACAATTGTTTGTGATTTCTTCTGCACTGCATTACCTCTACACCGGTTCACAATCACTGGCCAAAGAACTTTTTACACAATTATTATACCAAATTAATCACAATATATCACTGATTCTAATTTTTTTTTCATGTTTTAATACAATCGCACAGACTCTCACATCTCTATTTATCTATGTTCCAAAAACTCACTCTTGGTCACATTTTGCGAAACATTTTTAAACTAATAAGTAAACAATTACCATAACGAACATTATCTTATTCATCATAGTAAAGTTGAGTTCTTACCTGTAATCAGGAACACATTTAAAGTTTGAAACTTGTCTGGAGCTAGGTGTTATTTATATTATTGTTGATATACTGCAGTTTGAGGTTCAAGCTACATCTGCTTTTTTTATTATCATTATTATTTGTTTATTTAGTAGATGCATCAGCCACAGTCACATATAACGTCTCACCCGAAAAACGGAGCACACCCAGGTTAAGAGACTTGCTCAGGGTGTCAGTCATTGAGTGAGCTGTGATCTGAACCGGGGACATCCTAGTTAAACACCCTTTTCTTATACCAATACAGCATGAGCATAATTTTAACAGCAAAACTGTATTTATCTTAAGTATTTCAATTGTGGGGAAACCTCAACATTTCTATAAATATTTCAAGGGCAATTCTCATCCCTCTCATTAAATTAGCATTATGCCCTTATGGAAGGAAAATATATTTTGTAAATCTATTGACATACAATTATCATTTTAGTCTTAAGATTTGCTATATACGGGGGCTCCTGAGTGGTGCATCCGGCAAAGGCGTGGAGTGCAGGATGTGCCCTATAGCCTGGAGGTCACATGTTCGAGTCCAGGCTATTCTATTGCCGACCGTGATGGGAGCTCCCAGGGGGCAGCGCACAATTGGCCATGCACCTGCAGGCTTGCCTGTAAGCTGCACAGAGCTGCGTTGACTTCTGACACTGTAGCTCTGGGTGGGTGTACGGTGAGTCTGCAGTGTGAAAAGAAGTGGTCGGCTGACAGCACACGCTTCGGAGGACAGCGTGTGTTCGTCTTCGCCACTTCCAAGTCAGCGCGGGGTGGTAGCGGTGAGCTGAGCCTAAAAATAATTGGATATGCCAAATTGGAAGAAAATAATTGCTGATTACTAAATTTATATATATATATATATATATATATATATATATATATATATATATATATATATATATATATTCTTGAATGTTTATTTGTTTTTTTGGGTTTTTTTTGCATTTGTATAATACTAACGAATTTAAAAGTATTCACATGTCAAAAAAATATTAGATTATGATTTATATATTGTACAATATAACAAAAATATATTTGCATATATCTGTAATACATTTTGTAATCTTAAATATATTAATCAATCTATTACATTAAATTGCTCAATATATTAAAATATATTTTATTTCCATAAGGGTGCCACACTTGCTGTAGTGCTCAACAATGCCTCAGGGGCCAGTTGTACTAAAGGGATCTTCAGTGCTCTTCAAAGACTAAAGTCATGGCTTCGTAATTCCATGACTCAGAAGCAACTGAATAATATACCTGTTTGCCACTTATCACTCATGACAACATTGTGCCAACACTTTTGGAACCAAAGTTACGCCACTGTGTGTGTGTGTGTGTGTGTGTGTGTGTGTATATATATATATATATATATATATATATATATATATATATATATATATATATATATATATATATATATATGGTCAGGAATACTGTTGTTAAAATAAAAAACAGCAGGTGGAACATTTCTGGTTCGACATTACATGGTACTCACCACAAAGTACCAAATGCTATTTGCATGCTGCATTAAGCACTATTGGCATTATTTTGAGCTGCACATGGGTCAGTGGTTCATTGCATTTTGTTACTATACATTGCAAAATGTACATGTTGCTTTTACTCAACGTACTTCAGTAGTTTATTTTTTAAATCAATTAAAAACAACTGTATACAATAGTAAAAGGAACAAAGACTGTGAAAACAGTAATCGGCACTTTTTAAATGCAATTATTGTAAATGTGACGAGGCTCGGGAGACTCGAGAGCAAAGGCTAACTGCTTCACCACTAATTTGTCTCCTCTCTTGAACCCTAAGGTATCGCTCACCTTTAGGTCTGCATTATGTTTTTTCCTATGCCTTCCCTTGACCACTGTTGCTCAAGTCTGCCCTCTGTTGGAGCAGTGGGAGATCCATATGCTAAATCATTCTTTACCAGAAAAACTAAAGGTTCAAAATTAAAATGCCACTAAGTGCCTTTTGGTAGAACTTGATTAGTATCCTAGCAAACAGTCCATAACTAACTAACACAACTTACCTTTTCTTTCATCATCTCAACTTTCTCTTTAAGTTCTGGAACAACATTATTTGGAGGCAGTCCCTTTTCCAACTGATTCACAAACTTTGCATACTTTGTAACTTGTGAACTTAGTTGTTCTGGGTCTAAGGTATCAAATGGGTGCTGTAAAAGCAAAAATGTATGAAAACATGTAAATGTCAATCACCTTTCTTGAGGGAAATGTTAGACAGTGAAAATACTGAATTTATTTTAAAAAAAAGCATTGTTGTCGATCCATCCCAAGCCAAATGCTGCAGAACATCCAGGTATCCAGGAGCATTTACACATAGACCTGATCTTATTTATATATCACAATTTCACCCCATATATTTAAATTAATGTTAATCTGAAGTCACAATCAGATTACATAACTTCTATTTTGTCCCTCGATGGGAAATATTATTTTCTATAAATCAGATGTGATGAGTCAAAGGGGTTTCGGTCTGTGATTCAGCCTCCCGACAGTAGGTGGCATCAAACCAACTCGGGACTTCCCTTACCAAGATCTCGTGACCATGGCAAAAGTCATCTTTTTGAGGGGCGGCACCTTGGTGAGGGGCGGAAGTACGAGTATGTAACTTCCAGCCACTGGAGTCAAGTGAAGGAGAAGGACACGTGTCGGTTGGGGATTGGTGTTCCACTGACTACAGAGGCGGGACATTACATACTAAAGGGAACGTACTACTGTGTTCGGGGTTGGTCCGAAAGTAAAGTAGGAGGAGTAACGGGTGGAGGGAGAGTCTGGTTTTGTGCAGCGGGATTTTTGAAACACTAACATTTCTTTTGTCTTTTTTTTGTTTATGTATGGTCACCACGAAGACAAATTAAAGACGAGTCATCACAGTTTGTTTTGGATTCCACCCCTGCACTCCTTCCCTCACACCATTTTGTTTTTTTGTTTGTTATTTAATCCTTTTGTTGTGTATAGAAAATAAAAATAAATTATTTTATTTCTGTACACATAAATTACTGTCTGGACATTCCATTTAATACACTCTCGCCTCACACGTGGTGTCAGAAGTGGGATTGGATCCAGCTACAGTTTTGACAATGTTTAGGGAGCAGGAGGAGAAGCGAGAGGAGAGAGAGACACGGCACCTGGAACAGCTCGCCCAGTTCTTGGGACAGCTGGTAGAAAAACTATCAATATCAACATCAGAGAGAGCGGTTGCCCGGATGTTTGCAGCTCAGCCTAATCTTCAGAAGATGACCTCGGAAGATGATCCCGAGGCTTTCTTGATTACGTTTGAGAGAGTGGCAGAGGCTGCAGAGTGGCCTAGGGAACACTGGGCCATGAAATTGGCACCCTGCCTGACAGGGGAAGCTCAGGCAGCATATCGAGCCCTGACGGCCACGAATGCAGGGGACTATGTTAAAGTTAAAGAAGCCATTCTCTCACGCCTCGGGATCACGGAGGAAACATACCGGCGCCGTTTTCGGGAATACCAGCTGTCCAAGGGGATGCGGCCCCGGGTTGCGGGACAATATCTTTTAGATCAGTGCACCCGGTGGCTGCGGCCAGAAGAACATACACCCCAAGAACTGGTGCAGAAAATAGTTATAGAACAGTTTGCGTCTATACTACCGCCAGGGAATCGAGAGTGGATTAAGAGGAATAGACCTACCACTCTCGAGGATGCCCTCCTCCTGGCGGAGGCCTACGAAGACGCAAACGAAGGTGCCGGGTCAGACCCCACTCCTGCCCCTAAACTAACTCGGACCAACCAACCAATGAAGCCCAGAGGGGGTAACCGGACCTTCAGACCATGGAGGTCGAGGTTAGCCCCATCCTGGGCGAGAGAGAATCCCCCTAACCTGCCGGTCGCGGACTCGCAGGACAGATTAACTCCGTTGATGCCTCCTAACCAAGTGTGCTACCAATGTAATGAGCCTGGACACATTGCCAGGAATTGTCCAGTAATAAAGGTGGACCTGGCGACAAGATCCTGGTCAGCAGTAACAGGTAGGAACACTGGGGAATGTCGGGAGGGCCCTTATCAGTTAAGAGTACAGGTCGGGGGAAAGAGTACTTACGCATTTGCGGACTCTGGGTGTGCACAAACATTGATTCGGCAAGCTCTCTTGGATGGGGTAGCCTGGGAGCCACAGGGTAAAGTGGCTATCTCCTGTATTCATGGAGAAACTCGGGTTTATCCCACCACTAAAGTTAGACTTATTGTAGGTGATTATTCAGCTTACGTTAAAGTGGCTGTAGCGCAATGTTTACCATACCCTGTTCTCCTGGGAAGAGACTGGCCGTTTTTTGATCGTATTTTAGGTCGGGAAATGGTCTTAGTTTCTACCAGGGGACAATTAAAGCAACAGGAGAAAACAATTGGCGAGATTTTTCCGTTGCAATCCGACCTGTTTAACCCTAAAATCCGCCCAAGAAAAACAAAAAGAGAGCGTCGGGTGGAAAAATATGAGGGAACTCTGAGACGACAAGGGGAGGGGTCTGACACAAAAGTAAACCAATCGCTGAAACGGCAAGGAAAGGGAGTAGGTATTCAGTGTAACCGGGGCTGCGAGGTTACTGAGGTGGAAGGTCATGTAATAAAAGACACTCCTCTCTGTGTACCTAACCATTGGGACCGAGATATTGACTTGGGATATGAACAACAAAATGATCCCACGTTACAGTATGCTTGGAAACGGGTTAGATATATCGAGGGGAAGGATATGCAGGAAGGACAACCGGTGGTATTTCCGCATTTTTCTGTATCTGGGCACTTATTATATAGAATAACCCGGGCTCCCGGGACGGGACAGCTCGTAAAACAGTTATTGGTTCCTAGGCCTTTTCAGTCAGAAGTCATGAGATTGGCGCATGACATTCCATTTTCAGGTCATTTGGGAACTGAAAAGACTCAGGAACGAATTCTGGCCCGGTTTTTTTGGCCTGGGGTTTATGGTCTTGTGCGGAAGTATGTATCGGAGTGTCCTGAATGTCAATTAGCTGCCCCTAAGTCAGTTCGCCCCGCACCTCTGGTTCCACTTCCAATTATTGGGGTACCGTTTGAAAGGATTGGTGTAGATTTAGTAGGCCCTCTGGAGGGAACAGAGTCAGGATATCGGTATATTTTAGTAGTAGTGGACTACGCAACGAGATATCCAGAAGCTGTTCCCTTACGCTCTATGAATGCAATAGCTGTAGCGAATGAATTGGTAAAAATATTCTCTAGGGTGGGAATCCCGAAAGAAATTCTCACTGATCAGGGCACTAATTTTATGTCAGACTGTATTCAGCAACTATATAAATTATTGAAAATTCGTTCAATTAGAACCTCAGTTTTTCATCCACAAACGGATGGGCTTGTTGAACGATTTAATCAGACTTTGAAAAATATGTTGCGCCGCTTTGTAGATCAAGAAAAACGCAATTGGGCTAAACTGCTTCCCTACTTGCTCTTTGCAGTTCGCGAGGTACCACAATCCTCAACGGGGTTTTCCCCGTTTGAGCTCTTGTACGGTCGGCAGCCGCGGGGTATCTTGGATCTCATAAGAGAAGGCTGGGAAGAACAGTCAAAGGAGTCTAAAAATGTAGTAAAATACGTGTTGCAGTTACGCGATCGCTTAGAATTAGTCGGTCGATTGGCACATGACAATCTCAAAGCGGCACAGCAGAAGCAGCAACAAAGCTACAATAAAAATGCAAGAATTCGGAACTTTCGACCTGGAGACAAAGTGTTGTTATTGTTGCCCTCATCGGAATCTAAGTTGTTTGCTAAATGGCAGGGTCCTTTTCAGGTTATTCGAGCAATTGGTAAAGTCAATTATGAGATCCGACAGCCTGGGCGTCGGAAAGAAAGTCAAATTTATCATGTTAATCTCCTGAAACCGTGGAAAGAACGGGAAGTCCATTTTATATCTCCTGTACAGGAGGGAGAGGATTTTGGACCCTCAATTGAGTCAGAGTCAGCAATTGAGGTCCCGATGGGGGAACAATTAACTCCTGATCAGCGTGAAGAGGTAAGCAATCTAATTAAAATGTTCAGTGATGTGTTTTCTAACGTGCCTGGAAGAACGCATTTGATCGAACATGCTATTATCACTCCGCCAGGTCTAAGAGTTAGACAGAGACCGTATCGCATTCCAGAGAGTCGGAGAGATTCTGTTCGAAGGGAGGTGGAGTGTATGTTGAAACTTGGGGTAATTGAACCTTCCCGAAGTGAGTGGTGTAGCCCAATAGTACCAATAGACAAGCCAGATGGGTCACTACGATTATGTATCGATTTTAGGAGGGTGAATGCTATCTCCAAGTTTGATGCATATCCCATGCCTCGAGTAGATGAACTCTTAGACAAACTGGGGCAAGCTCGGTTTATTTCAACTCTGGATCTGACGAAAGGATATTGGCAAATTCCATTAACGAAAGCCTCTCGTGAGAAAACGGCATTTTCAACCCCAGAGGGTCTTTTTCAATTTTGTACTATGCCGTTCGGACTTCATGGAGCGCCTGCTACTTTTCAGAGACTAATGGACAGGGTTTTACAACCTCATCGAGAGTATGCAGCTGCGTATATCGATGATGTAGTCATTTATAGTTCTTCCTGGAGAGAACATTTGACTAGATTAGAAGCCGTCTTACAGTCTCTGAGGAGGGCGGGGCTCACAGCGAACATGGCAAAGTGCGCTATTGGAAAAGAAGAAACTAAATATTTAGGTTTCATAATGGGTAAGGGTAGAGTGAAACCGTTGGTTTCAAAAGTCCAGGCTTTGTTGGATTCACCGGTACCTACCACGAAAACCCAGGTGAGATCACTGTTAGGGTTGGCTGGTTATTACCGCCGCTTTATTCCACACTTTTCCACTATAGCCGCCCCTCTCACTGATCTCACTAAAAAGAACGCTCCAAATAAAATTAAGTGGAGTGCAGAGTGTCAGACAGCCTTTGAATCTATTAAAACTAATTTGAGTCAGGCCCCAGCATTAATAAGCCCGGATTTCAGCCGAGAGTTCGTCCTGCAGACAGATGCATCGCAGACTGGTCTGGGGGCGGTTCTGTCCCAGGAGAGAGATGGTGTAGAACACCCGATACTATACATCAGTCGGAAGTTACTGCCCAGAGAACAGAGGTATTCGGTAGTGGAGAAAGAATGCCTGGCAGTGAAATGGGCAGTGGAATCTTTAAAATACTATCTTCTGGGACGACCCTTTGTACTCATCACAGATCACGCTTCTTTAAAGTGGTTAGACACGATGAAGGATTCAAACGCTAGGATTACGCGGTGGTACCTGGCGCTCCAACCCTTCGCCTTTCAAATAAGGTATCGTGCGGGTAAGTTACATCAAAATGCTGATTTTTTTTTCCCGGGAGGGAGGTAAAAGGGAAGGGTTAGAGGTTTCCGAGTGTTCCTTCGGCTCCACTCTGAGGGGTGGGATATGTGATGAGTCAAAGGGGTTTCGGTCTGTGATTCAGCCTCCCGACAGTAGGTGGCATCAAACCAACTCGGGACTTCCCTTACCAAGATCTCGTGACCATGGCAAAAGTCATCTTTTGAGGGGCGGCACCTTGGTGAGGGGCGGAAGTACGAGTATGTAAATTCCAGCCACTGGAGTCAAGTGAAGGATAAGGACACGTGTCGGTTGGGGATTGGTGTTCCACTGACTACAGAGGCGGGACATTACATACTAAAGGGAACGTACTACTGTGTTCGGGGTTGGTCCGAAAGTAAAGTAGGAGGAGTAACGGGTGGAGGGAGAGTCTGGTTTTGTGCAGCGGGATTTTTGAAACACTAACATTTCTTTTGTCTTTTTTTTGTTTATGTATGGTCACCACGAAGACAAATTAAAGACGAGTCATCACAGTTTGTTTTGGATTTCACCCCTGCACTCCTTCCCTCACACCATTTTGTTTTTTTGTTTGTTATTTAATCCTTTTGTTGTGTATAGAAAATAAAAATAAATTATTTTATTTCTGTACACATAAATTACTGTCTGGACATTCCATTTAATACACTCTCGCCTCACGCATAGTCAGTAATCATAACCTGTTTATTGAAGCGGAGTCACAGATATTCAGTACATTTAGTATTGGACAAATAACAACTTGCTACCAGTAGATTACATAAGATAACCAATATTGTCTTGTTCAGACAAGACATAAAAACATTCAGACATTAGAAAGCACAATTGTAGAACCGTTTACTTACAACAATATACGGGGAAAACATCTACAGAACAGCTGTTGTCTATAACACAAATAGCTCTTTCCTTTTGTTTATTGTTTTTAATATATTTAAGGTTCATGATGTGTATAGAATTGTTTTTTGTCCAATACAGTGGCTTCATGAAATAAACAGACTGTTTATTAGTGATTTAATTTACTGCAAAACTACTACCTGTATCATTGCTGAACCTTGATGTACAAGACCAGACCGAAGGATTGCTAAATTGTTTAATATTACTAAGTTAAATTCATGATATTGTTTTTCTGTTTATATGTCAAATGCCTTACCTCCAGCCATTCAAGTTGAAGAATATCCCATTCATCAAGTGAATCCCAAAGGAGGCTTTTGAGTTTGAGCTCAGCACTAAGTTCTTCCAAAGCATCATATTTTGTTACTTCAACCTAAACGTGTTCAAAACAGGGTCATTTGTAAGACATTAAAAGCTCCAGCTCTTATGTTAGTGTATAATTTTTCAACAAACACATATTTCTGCAGTACATATATTTATATATTAAACATATCAAACCATTTAAACTACAAAGCCATACACTGAACATATTCTGTATGTAAAAGAAACCTGCTTACACTAATGTTTTTGAGTAAGTAAATAAAAAAACAAAAGCTCCAATCATTGCTATATCAAATATCAGTTTAGTATATTGGTTACCGGGAGATATATTTAATGTCATAAATCACACAACCCAATCAGAACCTTAAAAAACCCACAATGCTTCACCTACTGTATAGGCTTCAGTATACAGCACAACACTAATATTTTCCCCACCAAGTTAGTAAACATGGCAAAAAAGATCTAGCCAGAGAAAATACCAGACAATAATCACGCAAAACACACATAACAGGACATTAAAGGTAAGAAATGTAATATTTAAACTTCAGATGATATGAAGTATCCCTTCAAACCAGTGCTATGTGTTATAATGGAGTTATGTACGATAATCTTTTTTTTTGTTTTCAATTAAAAACATTATTGAACACTGTGTAGCCAAAAAATAGGCATCATTCACTACCCTTCTACAATACAAGTACTTGAACTGCATTGGTTTAATTGTAACAGAATTGGTGCGTATTCATTGTATACTGTATAAAAGGAATACAAAAATAAATACATTATACTAGAGACAAAATACCTTGAAAGTTTTCTGAAAGGTTTTGTATTGGAATGCTTGTTTTTGCAGGTCATCAATTTTCGCATGCATTTCTTCTAGTAACTGTTTTATCTTCGGTTTCTCTGCAGATATATCTAAAATCTGAGGATCCTAAAAACAAAAAACAAAAAAAAAAAAACAAATATGCAATATGGGGAGCCTTAAAATGAGCATTCAAAGCTTATTTAGACCAGCAATGAAATAAGTGTAGAAAGATACAAAATACAGACATGCTTCATGGATGTGGTTAAAAGTACAGATCTAAGTAAGTACAGTAATCTGTCGTGTATCCACCCGTCACATATCCACCCTAACCATTTATCCGCCATTGAAAGATTTTTTTTTTTTTTCGGAAACCTATCAATTTTGCTACTGTGTAACTTACCCGACACTAATTTCAGTGTATACAGCACCGTGGCAGAGTTTTTTTCTGTAAATGTAAATGTAAATGTATATTGTAAATAGTGTATATTTATTGTAATTATTTAATGAAGTAGCAGTAGAGCTTCTGCCTGTTGTGTGTGATTACCAGGTATGGAATCTAAATCAGCAGGTAGATGTGTTCCAGCAGGGTGTCAGGTATAAAAAGGCTCTATTAATTCATCTCAAGACTGCTGCAAAACCAAAGCCAACTGGGCTAAAGAAGCTGAAATTCGCTGACGTGAGTAAGTGAGTGAGTGAGAGCGAGAGAGAGAACCAGAACCAGGTTGGATACCGAAGAGTGAGTAAGCAAGCTGAACTCCAGCCGACAGCTGAAGTTCGTTTATTATTGAGTCCCACCAAAGTTTTTGTACACTGTGTTATATGTACTCTGTGCACACCATGTTGACACAATGTACATGACATAAATCCTGTTCACTTCTGCACAACTATCAACTTTATTTAGGACAAGTCGACGCCTGCCTAGTTGAAGTTGGAGACAGAGCTAAAGGACGTCCACACCCACGTCGTTTACGTATTGTGTACCGTCTTGTCTATGGTACGTAATTTTTTCAATATATATATATATATATATATATATATATATATATATATATATATATATATATATATATATATATATATATATATTTTTTTTTTTTTTTTTTTTTTTTTTCTTCCATTCAGAACATGACACCACCTCAGTTCAGAGGTACCTAATGCTACTCCTAGAGGTTTTTTTTTTTTTACCCCACTTAGTTTACTCTAAATCACTTATGTGAACCATTTTAACCTCCTTCCAGGTTTTAATCAGTTAATAATTTAATGATACTGTAGCAATGTGCCCCGCTTATGTGTGTATGTGCATGTGATGTTAATGTTGGTGTATATATACTGGTGCACAGGATATCATGCGGAATGTTTAGCACAAGTGTTGTTCAAATACATTGTTGTATTTAGGCACGGGGATTGCACAACCACTTCACCTGCAGATAAAATGTGTATTAATATGTGAGCACAGGGAATGCGCAAATTAGTTCACATGCTGGAGTTCAAGTGAATAATGAATTAGTAATTGAATCCCAGTATAGCTGTATAAATAGTTGCACAATTCACTCACTCAGAGTTGTGTGTTCATGAGTGGAGAACAGGTGTGGAGAGGAGATTAAAATAAGAATTCAAAGTATACTAACAATTACTACCATGCTGGAGGGCCAGCACAATACTTGTTTAGTGTTTGTCCATGGTCTGTTTGTTCGTGTCTGTTTGTTTTGTTTGTCTATTTATTTTGGCCCAAAGTGCCGTGTTTTGTCTGTTCAACCTTTTATTTTCTATTGAAATAAACTGGCGCAAGCAAGCACATTCATATTTCAACCTCAGTACTGTGAGTTTCTTACGGGTCTGACGTCACCACTCAAGCCATCCTGTCACAGATACCTATAAAACCAGAAGGAATCCAAAGCGCAAAGACCGGATTTACAAGCCCTTGCCCAAGTCTAAAACCAGCAGAAAGCAATCCCGGAATGTGTTATGCCTGGATTAAATATGTTCAAACCCATAGCATGTGCAAAAAACACTGTATATCAACATACATAATAATTTATTATCATGGAAATATGTAATCTATTTTCTTCATTTAAGTAAAATAAATGTAAATACCTGAGCTTGCTGCTTCAGTTCCTTGACATCCTTGTTCAGTTCTAAGATATCTTTGTCTAAATGCTGACAGAATCTAGTAACATTAGATTCTCTGTCTCCCACTGCTTTATCTATTACATTGCGGACTGCAACAATGGAAGGCTTTAGAGTTGCATATACAGCAAAATCTTCAGGAGGTGTCGGAACACGATATTGATCAATGAGTTTATACATTTCAGCCACAACATTAGTTTCCTCATCAAGAACCTCAATCTATAAAAAATAAATAAATATACATAAGATTAAAGCATTACATTTTAAGCACATTCATTATTCTGAACTGCTAGAACAGTAAAACATTTCACATTTATTTAAATATTTAAATATCTTCTACATGCTTGAGTGTATTTAAAAGGACATACACTTGCATCCCATAAACATCTATATGAAACCTATAACTGTACAATTCTGTCCAGTGCCAGAAAATATGTAAATGCTTCATCCATCAGTTTAAAGTTATTACCCTGAACATCAACATTGTTATTACTTTTGAAATAAACAAATGCATTTCTGTTCTCGTGGTGAAACTAACTAAAAACCACAATATACAGAGAGAGAGAGAGAGTGAGAGAGAGAGAGAGAGAGAGAGAGAGAGAGAGAGAGAGAGAGAGAGAGAGAGAGAGAGAGGACAGCTTTTTCACAATTTGGGTAACAAAGGCTTAAACAAAACAAGAACATGATTCCGTCTTCAATAGTGTGCAATCACTTGAATTTATTCTTAATTATCAAGCTTATAAAAAAAAACAGAAAGCACCAAAAGTGTAATTTATTTGAATTACTCTTACCCTTTCTTGTATTTCATCAAGAAACAACAAGCTGTTAACATACTCTGTTGTTGCAGTTGGAACAAACTCAAGCTTAAACTGAGCATCCTGTGCCTCTGCAATAATTGCATCCATTTTCTTTTTTGCAAGAACTGGGAGCATGTCATTTATGGCCTTGAAAAAACAGGAACAGTGGTTAATTGTAGAAATTTTACTGTTTAAATTAACCAAAAACCCAGGTACTCACGGCATTGTGGAACTACCTGAACAAGTCCCAGAAATAATTTTCCTAACAACCTTAGTCAGTACACAGTCACAGAATTAGTCTTTTAGCTTATAAACTTCTGCTGCAGTGCTGGCCCTAAATGACATAAAAGTTTATCGTGCAGCGCCACACCTATACTGTGGCACTGCCATAATTATGATGTAATCCAGGCCCGGTTTCTAAAACTATGGCAGGAGCCAGGAAAGCAAGATAATGTACGGTATAATATACCTCAAGGTAAAAGTATGTATATCTGATTTACAATTGATTTCATGTTGCCAGTTCATCCAAACCTTTAATTAACCGAAAGGGTTCCCATTATCTAGCTACAGATTTTCTGCATGTGCCTACCTCTAATTGAAATATCTGTTGCCTATCGACACCAATTTAACTTCCTGTATATGACTGTCAAGGGTTCCATTTAGCAGAGTCTGATGTTAAAGTACACAATTAGATCTGTCAACAAAATAATTCCAGTAAATTCTATATATTGTATTAACATCACGTTATAGATTTTCCTATATGAAAAATGTTTTTTTAGCATATGTTAACAATAAAACTGGATAACATCTTTTTCGACCCTTGAAGGAATGTATCCAACACACTAGTTGCTACTGAGAGTCTGAGTTCTTGTAGTGCTTTGTTTTTTTAGACAATTACTGCACTCTTCCTGAGTGTATTTTCATATACTTTATACTATATATATATCTATATATAATATATATATTTGATTAAAACAATTAACACAAATCTACATTCTCACATGCGCTTTTTTAGGCAGGGAACTATTATCCCCCCTCCCCCGCCTAAAACATGTGAGAATGTAGATTTGTCTTACATTAACACACAATTAATAACTAAAAATAAATAACTGTGTATATATATATATATCTATATATATATATATATATATATATATATATATGAATATATACTTTACAAATACACTCAGGAAGAGTACTGTAATTGTATTAATTATTTAGTTATCCCCTGCACCTCGTGTTTATTGTAAATTAGAGTCAGATGCAGGGTATTTAAAGGAAGCAGTCAGTGTGCACAGGGCTGCTGTGTGAAGAGCCCAGTTGATGGTGCTTTCAACTGTAAAGAAAAAAAAAAGGTAGTGTGTAATAGCCATTTTTGTGTGTTACGTATTTTGTGTTACAGGTAAACAGTTTAGCTGTACTGTATTAGTTAGGTTCCTGCGTGTGTTAGTTAGCGCTCGTAAGAGCTAGGTTTTTATTTGGTGTTTGTTTATTTTGTGTTTTGGTGTGTTATTAAAAGTGCGCACAAGCACTTAAAATCTTCCATTTGTGTCCTGGGACCTGTCTGAAAGGGGCAACTAACCGTGTGTGAGTTGCAAACTTGGTTACAATAGATATATATATATATATATGTGTGTGTGTGTGTGTGTGTGTGTGTGTGTGTGTGTGTATGTGTGTATATATATATATATATATATATATATATATATATATATATATATATATATATATATATATTACACAGAAAGTTGTATGTTATTCGTCTGTCGACTGTCTGTGGTTGCTTGTGCTGTGTTGCTTGTATTGTTAACCCTTTAAGGACCGGGATTGTGTTAAAACGATCATACTGAAGTGGGCTTCTAGGACCGTGATCATGTAAACACGATAAAAAAACACTTTGTTTTGATGACTTACAGGGCCACCGTACTTTGCTGTACAATAGGCAGAAAATTAATTATTGTCATAAAGCTGGAGAAGGATACAAGAAGATTTCCAAGCATTTGGGTATCCCAATTTCAACTACTGTTTCTACTATCAAGAAGTACAAGACTTCTGCGTGGAGTGCTGGATGAGCCCTATAGACTGGAGATCACAAGTTCAGATCTAGCCTATGTCACTGCCAACTGTGACCAGGGGTTCCTAGTGGACAGCGCACAATTTGCTGAGCACCGCCCGGGTAGGGAGGGCTTAGGTCAGCAGGGCAATCCACGGTTCACCACGCACCAGTGACCCCTGGGGCTGATAGGGTGCCTGCCTGTCTGTGTTGTCCTCCGGCACTATAGGTCTGGTGGCTTCATTGTGGACTCAGCAGCAGTGAACTGGGATAAAAATAACAATTGGGCATTCCAAATTGGGGAGAAAACCGGGGTAAAAACCATTGCCGATGACTACATTTTTAAAAAAAGAAAGAAAAAAAAAGAAGTACAAGACTCACGGTGCTGTCACAACGCTCCCTCGGTCTGGAAAAAAATAGCTTATTTCACCAAGAAAAAGTAGAACTGTGAGGAAGGTTAATAACAATCTGAGATTGACAGCAAAACACATACAAAGTGTGGTTTCCATTTCAACCTTAGGTCAAGTATTGTATGGTGAAGGTCTCAAAGGTCACAAGGCAAAGAAAAAAGTCACTCTTAGGAAACAGTCACAAGGACAATCACTTAAAGTTTGCAAAATGGCATTTGAATAACAAAGGTTTTGTGGATTGATGAAACCAAAATTGAGTTATTTTGGTCACGCTGATGATAGTTGTTACATTTGGGGAAAGTCTGGTGAGGCGTACAAAGAAAAGAACACCATACCTACTGTCAAGCATATAGGGTTGTTTTTTCTCTAATGGCACAGGAAATTTAGTTCCAATACACGGTAAAATGGATTTCATAGCATACCAAAAGATATTGGCCAATCATCTCAAACCCTATGCTACAAAACTTGGTTTAAATCGCTACTGGACATTCCAACACAACAACAATCCAAAGCACACATCAAAATCTACTTCAGAATGGTTAATGAAGATTAAAATCAAGGTTCTGAAATGGCCTAGTCAAAGTCCCGATCTAAATCCGATTGAGAATGTTTGGTATGAGTTGAAGAAGGCTGTGCATAAGAGAAGTCCTCGGAATTTGAATGAACTGGAACAATTTAGCATTGAAGAATGGTAAAAAAAAAAAAAAAAAAAAAATCACTAATTAATCATGCCAAAAGCTCACTGACAAATATCCTACTCATTTAAAAGAGGTTATTATTGATATAGGTGACTCAACTAGCTATTAATTAAATTTCCCTTGTCAGGGTATGAATACTTTGAATTAGCATTTTTAGAATTTTGCAAAAAAAATTTGCTGAAATAAATAATTGTAGATAATCTACTGTAACGTTTTTTCCTCATTCACAAAAGCAAAAGCAAAAACGATTTTGCTACAAAATTGGATATAAATCAACAAAAGAAATTTCTTAGAAAGCCAATCAAATTATAATTATATATATATATATATATATATATATATATATATATATATATATATATATAATATAAGTCTACCAGCCTCTGGAATTCTGTGGACGGATGCAGCACCATTCTTCCACGAGAAGGTTATTCAACTCACACCTGGTTGATGGAGGTGGAAATAGCTGTCTCAGAGGTCGTTCCAGAATATCCCATAAATGCTCATTTGGGATCTAGTGCCTTAAAAGGCCATGACATATGGATAACACCACTGTCATGCTCATCAGACCATTGGGCAACCACACGTGCTCTGTGGATGGGGGCACTGTCATCCTGGAAGACACCCCCCTCTGTCAGGAAAGAAATGCTGCAACATAGGGTGAAGATGATCACTCAGTACCATTAAGTAGTGATTAGCACTGGGAATGAGTGCACCCAAACCATGCCAGGAAAATGCACCCCACAACATTATGGAACCACCAGTACCCTTCACTGTTGGAACCAAGCACTCAGGGCTGTAGAGTTCTTTAGGTTGGAGTGTACACGTGCACGTGTCCATTTGTCAAGAACATGGTGAAGGATGACTCATCTGACCATATCACATTTTTCCACTGCTCGGTAGTCCATTACCTGTCCTCTTTGCACCACTGGACTCGCAATGTGCATTGCCAGGTGTGATGAGCAGTTTATGTACTGCAACCTGACTATGGTATTCCACTCTTTGGTGTTCTCAATGGACCGTTTTTGATGAAACTGGCTGCTTGCGCCCCAGGTTGAAATTTGAAGTCAATTGATCACGATCCTGGAGTATGCGCTTCCGCCCACTGTTGTCCTTTGCTGATGATGTCTTTCCCTCGGAGTTCCATACCGACATCACCTTAGACACCACTGCTCGTGAAACATCCGCAAGTTGAGCTGTCTTGGTCACTGAAGCTCCTGCCAAACGCACCCCAACAATCACCCCTCTTTCAAAGTCACTGAGGTCTCCTCTTACAGCCATGCTAGCCATAATTATAGGCAACCAGGCCTGTCCAGCATTTTTATACATGACCCAAAGCATGCTAAGATGTTATTTGCTTAATTAACGCATGAGTCACACCTGTGTGGAAGCCCTTGCTTTCAATATACTTGGTGTCCCTCATTTCCCCAAGTTTTTACATTTTTTTGTCTACTACCTGTGTGTGTGTGTGTATATATATATATACACACACACACAAACACACAGACCAGTGAAGAAACATTTGAATAAAATTAATTACCACAGTTCGAAGAGCTGAGTGTAAAGGATATTGAGATTAGCACCTCTACCCTGTATTTTTATTCTGTTTAGAGTCTACTGCGCCTATGATGCATTTTGAGTTGCCAAAGTGGTCACGCATCAATGCCTTTTCCATGAAGCACTGAAGTGAGTGACCATCACAAAAAATGTGCACTATCCTTGCAGACAAAAGTAGAGGTGTTAAAAAGCAGTGGATAATGCACCACTGTAGAAGAAAAAGAAATGTCGCTTTAGATTTCAACATTCCCATGAAAAACTTTCTCAACCGTTCTGAAAAACTGTGATACAATAATACAGGCCTATGAACAGAAAATGTTGAGGATGCCTTGCTTTTATGGTTTCCAATGTTTACTTTTTAAAAGTTCACGTACAACCATATTTTCAAGAAAATGCACTGTACTTTTACATTTTAAAATCTCCAGAAACTCACAGGTTCTTTAATGCAACATCTAGAAGTTGACCTGAAGTGTAACACTGAAGTATCTGCAAGGAGCGTTCAATCATTTTTCTTCACTAACAGCTTCAAATAAATAAAAACATATCTAATTCACCTTTACCATTATGGGAGTGGATTTCATATAGGACAATCTAAGGCCTTTAAAATGATGGCAATATACTGTATATTGGGTAAGATTTGCTGGAATTATTTTGTTACCACCATGTACTTTAATGGGATATCCACAGTTTAAAGGACATCAGGTTCACATTTAAACAAAAGGCAATGCACATACTACTTCACAGTTGCATCCCTAACATCCCGCTGGAACATTTATTTAACTCAGGATTCATTCTAGTACTTACCAGGCCCAAGCTTGCTTCATTTCTGAGATCTAATGAGTTCAGAACGTGTTTTAGAGCCAAAAGAGTAGGGATTAAAAACAAGGGCCCATAAAGCTAAATTCCGGCATAGCACTTACCTCAAATTTTATATTCCATGGATTGGGTCTGGAATAACAGTTGTATGTGCCGATAGTATTTGTAGAATGTATGAAGTTTCAAGAAAAACAAATAACGTGTTGCTTACCTCAAGGCAACGTAAGGGGGATGGAATGAGTTTGTTCTTAAGTTGAGTTGTATCAATTAGTAGCATCCCCAGATTTCTTTTTTGTTTTATAGCCAGAGCATCCTTGTGTTCTGTGTGATAAGTTTTCAATTGTTCGCCAAAGAAAGCTACTCCTAAAGGGATAAAAAAAGGTTTAGGGTTCTCCATTGATTTGTTTTTCGCTTCTATAGTCTGCATCACCTAATATTCTTGACAAATGTGTTATTCAACAGGTATAAAGATGCATTTTAAAAGACAAAGCTGTGATTTGTGTATGTAACTTTGAACTGTGAAAAGCCAAGCCTATGCCAAGAGATTGCCTGGTAGTGATCAATATCACAGTGACCTACATCAACTGGCAGTACCACATATTTTTTCTTGATTTTTATTTTGGTGCATCATATTTTTGGTAGCTTGTACGGTCAGTACAGTAGAGCCTGTCATAGTTTAATTGGTTGCAGGGGTCCATAGGATATGTAAAAATATTGGATACTACATTGCAGTAACTTTATTGACATTGAGTCCGTGGCAGGGCTGAGGCCCTGCACCTGTAAATAATGTATTTTGTTTGATTATAAATAAAATGTGTTTAATTTTACAAATAGCTTGAGTTAGATATGTAAGGACTGGGAGGTTAGAATTCCCTCCCTGTCTAATTGAAATCCATATGCAGCAGGTGGCCAGGTGTTGGTTAACTTATTGATTATCGAGGGGCTGAAAAACCAGTCCTTTGTTTTCTTCATCTCCCAGCTTGAAGCTCATGACTGTGTAAATCCAGGGTGACTGATCCAAATACGTGTGACTACTTACCAGGACACTGGAACTAGGACCACTGTGTGGGGTAACCGGGATCCTAGTGTGTAGTGTAGGGAGTAAAAGTATATTGAATTTGTGTTAGGGAGAAGGTTCCAGGAGCCAGCTTTTGTTTTATTTGTTTTTCCAGTGTTTTGTTTTGTATTTACTATTTTCATTATTTTACACTGTGTTTGTCTATGTCCTCCTGCACTAGGACTACCATTGTTGGTACCCTAATGCTGCCCACCTACCACTGCAACAACTGAAAGATTGTTCATAAAAGCTGGATGCCTGAGCTGCGTTTTAACGTCATCCTGTGTATCATATCTTACAGGATTGGATATGGTTTTAGTGTATTAGTTTAAATGTAAAATGTTTATATTATGTAACTATTTACTCATAAGAATTGCCAATATATTACATTATTTATTTTTTTATGTTAGACGACATGTTCATTATGTTAGATGATATGTTTATTGTGTAGATGTGCTAGATGACAGGTATTTCAGACAGCATCTTATGAGTAGGTGTTCTGGTTATATTTTTGAGCAAAATAGGAAAATAAATTGCACATTTTGTTTGGATGTGATTCCTGTATTTCATTGAACCATCGTGAAATCATGTTAATAGTGCAGTGACTTTGGTACAAAGTACAATCACATTCAATTTAATCTTTAAGGCTGTGTCTGAATGAATGGAGCGGGTATCACAGTTGCAATGTCAGTCACAGTGTTTAATGGTTAAAAACAAATTGAAAGTTATTGCATTATATACCAAATTATCTTCAATGTGTTTCAATGAAGCACCCGAGTCAACTCAAAAACAAATTGTGAGTGATTTATTACAATATGTTGTTCACTCCTCAAAACTAAAAACCCTGTTAAAAATCAGAACCCCTGATGCCTATTATGCTGGACATACCATGTTCTTGTTGTCTAAGTGCTTCTAAGTCAAGACCTTCATTTTCTTTGTAGAACTGGCGGAATCTTTCAAATGTACCAGCGTACACGTTAGCTGCATCAAAAGCAAATTGAAGAGCTTCCTGAAAAATAGATATCAGAACAGAAAGGTTAATAATTTGCATATGTTGATAACAAAAACATCCCCTGCCAAGAATATAAAAAACATTACTAAATTAGTGAAATAGACTGTAATAATGTAGCAGTAAAGCTGTTCAATTATTGTAATGTTTATTTTTGGACTGGATGAAAGTTCTGTGCATTTCTTGGCATAAAAAGCATGATAAATTTGAGTTTCACCACAAATGGACGAATGTTCTCTAGCTCAAAATGTGCTACAATATTCACAGATGGGAACAGTCACCACATCCAAGGAGGAAAACAATATAATGACTTCTATCAATGCTATCCTTGTAACATTGTTTTAGTGTTGCATATACAGTACCTTTATTTCCTGGACTATGGAATGCAAATGCTTATCATCTTCAAACATTGAAGCAAGGCTTGGCCCATCTCCACAAGTTTTCTCTTCAGTTTTATTATTGATGGTAGGTTGAGTAAAGGCATCAAAGTACGAGTCAGGCACTAGATTAGCAAGTGATAACACAGTTTCCTGAAATTTTTGAATAATCTCAGAAATACAGTCCTGAAAAGAAAAATACATGTTACATTGTTGTTACTCCTATAGTTTGCCATTGAAACTTTTGGAACAGGCTTTTGATTTTGATTTATTTTTCTAAATATTTCCACCCAAACCTTAAAGTCATCAGCTGAGGGCAAGAAGGATAAGGCTTGAGTCTCCAGCATCAGTTCCGAAAGATACATTGGAATACATGTCTCTTCATTATCCTGTTCTACAGTTGTCTGGAAAAAAGAGAACAAATAAATGAACAAACAAATAAGAAATATTATGCAAAGTCAATAGGTATGAAATCAATCTAATCTACAATAATAGTGAAATAGCTTTTTAATGACCAATTTTATTACCTTTTTGTTAGAATCTTCAACTTTTACTTGTTTCTCTGTACCCCAGCTCCTAATGACATCTATTGTAGCAGTTTGTTTAACCTGCTCTTTGAGATAGTTCAGCAAAGTAGTTACTGAATTCACTGCCAAGATGTGCATTGTGTTAACAATGAGGTAATCAGCAAGCCGAATAAAGCTACAAAAAGAAAACACAAATTGTAAAAACCATGCATACTTTAACCATAGCTTGTATTCAGAAATGAAACTGCCTTTTTTACTAATTCCATTTAAAAATGAATGGTTATTTTGGTGATCAAACAACATGTACTTAAAACTTAATGACTAAGTAAATTAAAATATTAGTGGTTTTTCATGATGTGCTTTTTCACTGCACACTGTAGCTTGAAAGTTGAATTTGTTTTTTGTGAAAATATTTGAAATGGCAAAACAGTGGACAAACTGCAGCAACTTTGAATTGTATTTCACCAGTCAATAAATATGTTAACTGCCCTTCTTAATTCTTTAACGTGACCCCCTTAAGTTGGTGCGTGATTTTGAAGGCGATTGGTTACACCTGAGCTAATTTAGGCTTGCTATTACAAGGGGGGTGGACACTTATCCCACCAAGTTATTTCAGTTTTTATTTTTAATTAATTTTCCACAAAATTCTAGAATTTTTTTTTTCACTTGGAAGTTGTGGGGTAGGATGTGTAGATAAATGAAAAAAAAAAATGTAATGCATTTTAATTCCCGGCTATAGGCAACAAAAGGTGAAAAATTTGAAAGGGGTGTAGACTTTATATAGGCACTGTGTGTGTGTGTGTGTGTGTGTGTGTGTGTGTGTGTATGTATATATATATATATATATATATATATATATATATATATATATATATATATATATATATATATATAGTGCTCCCTCGCTAAAAGGCTCTCTGTTATAACATGTCTCGGATGTGATGCTCCTCCAGCATGTCTCCCAATTCCCTATACTAGTGATTCATGCAATATTTCTACAGTAAATACAGTATCGATGTTGTTCAAATTGTAAACAACTTCTCAGTCTAACTTTCGTTTCTGTCTCTCCCTTTTGATACATATCTGAACTGAAGAAAAGCTGCGCTGGCACTTTATAACACAGACATCTTATTCAGCATTCATTTTATAACTAAATAAATATTAGGCCAAATAGGTGGTTATCTTTCCTAATGTATTACTTTTTTGCTGCTAGAGCAGCTGCGGTTTTCTCCGTGAGACAAAACAATTCAGCTTCGCTTCAGCTCCACTCTTCCCTTTTCCCCTCTCCCGACACACTCTCTTTCACTTGGTTTGCTTGTCTGTTGGTTCAAACTGAACTTCCAACCGTAGTTTGGCCGGGCTATTTATAGTTTAAAAACTGCTAATTAAAATGATCCACAAGTGTGCTGGCTTTTCTCTCTTGCAATGCAGTTGTCCACACATGTGTCACAAGTACCTTGTTACAATACCATTTCAATGTTTATCAATGTGAAGTATTCTTCATAAAAGTACTATATACTGACACTCAATTCAAATTTGACGTTTTGCCATTATTCTGATACAGAAAAATGTCAAACACTGTTATAATGCATTAAACTCTGAGGCACTGACACAATCAAATGTGGAAAAAGTTCAAGGGGGTGTAGACTTTCTATATACACTATATATATATATATATATATATATATATATATATATATATATATATATATATATATATATATATATATATACACATATATATATATATATATATATATATATATATATATATATATATATATATATATATATATATATATTTGGTAGGAAACATAGCATCCTACTCAGCTTTCATAGGAAAGGAACTAGACAAAACTGCAAAGCTCAGTAATATTCCGGAGTGTTTTAATGTTTTTATTACATCATACCTATGAACTAGTACTAATGACATTCAAAAAAACTCAGCTGAGATATTTATTTTAGTATACTAACAATATCATCGAAAGTACTAACCATGTTAGCCTCCTACAATGGGCTCTTTTATTTGCCTGCTCTGTGTAGCTCATTTTCTCTGGGGAGTCGCCATACATCATCTCCATGTCTCCATCTGGGTGCCCTAGAAAGTTGGAAGCTGTTGCCCCTGTAACCATTGTCATGAGTCACATTAAAAACACTGTCATTTCTAATAAGAAATTCCTCTTATAAAATGGTGGCCATAAATACATAAGTCCTACCATTAAAATTAGGTTGAGCTAAATAATGGTGAGATCTAAGTGGAACCATTTGAATATACAAATAAAATGAAAATGTTTAAAAAAAAGATTTTAAAATATGCAAATTCTTAACTTCTAATGTTATTTTTTTTACAATGCCCTCTTAATATAACCTCACCTTCTTTTCTCTAAACTTATACTACAAGGCAAATTCAATAGAATTAAAATAGCTTATCATATCATATTGATGATAGAAAAAAACATCATTCAATCCAGCAATCTTTCACTTTGCCTGACAAGTGTGGTTCCAGTATGCCACTGGGGTTCTAGTGAAACAATATAATTTATGGAACAATAGCCATGCTGTTCCATAAATAACTTGACAGCTAGTCTAAAATTTCATTTTTTCAATTGTTTAATTTATCAAGATCAAGTGCAAGCAATCTTTTTTTGCAGCATCTATACATTTCTGTATTGTAGTTTAGTTTAGTTTAAAAAGGGGTAATTTAATTACTGAACAAAACTACCTCCATCCTCTGCATTGTAGAAATAATCATCAGGGGTATATCCAGCTTCAAGTAAAGCAGTGCGGCAGGCACTCCTTGCTACTTCTTTGACAAGTTCCCTAAACTCTGCCAAACGAGAAGCAACCTGCAAACAGTGCAAACACAAATTCATATTTTTGTAAAATGCTTTCTGTTATTATCATTATTATTTTTCTATATAATTGTATATTTATGAATGGACATCAAACAGTAAACAGAATCCATGGAAAATGTAAGTTATTTAAAAAAAAAACATCACTTCCAGTAATCATGACCTTTTATGCCACTGTTCATTTTACACTGAAACGAATTGAATTGATATAAATAATGGTAAACGTAAATCCCCCTCTTACTAAATTTCAAAGATTAAAAAAGAAATCACTAAATAGTGTCAAAAACTCTGATCACAAAGGATTGCAATATTGATACCCTTATTCTTAGATTAATATTGAATAGACCCCAATGTTTAGGTTTTTGATGTGGAATTGCCTTTCAGGTATGCCTGAATCATTCAGAAAACACATACATCCTGGCTGTCATTCAAAGACACAGTTTAAATATATATAAAAGTTTATCATTCAAAATTGCATGGCTATTTTGCCGTTTACAATGCAATTACAGTGCCTATACTATGCATCCACAATATACTGTATTAGCATCCCTTTACAATGGTACACATCAGTAAACCTTTATAATAAATAGGTCTTTACATTATTCAGCAATTACTGTTAACACAGCTTACCTCTTCAAGCTGTTTAAACTGCGCATTTCTGAAATCTTTCAAAGTGTAGGTGTGGCCCTTCTCAATACGGCAAAGTCCCATGTCACTGATCCGGTAACACATTTCTCGGATATTAAGTATTGCAGGACGCAAAGACTTAGTGGAAAATAAAATATACAATTAGTTCCATTGTGCTAAATGTTATCATATAACATTTTCTATGACAATGGGACAGAAGAGCATTGTATGCAACATGACAGGTCACCAAAGCCTGGGGATTCGGTTTTATTGTTACCACAACCGAGGCAATTTTGTAATGGCCATTGACTGTTATGGAAAGGAATTGCTGTTACAAACAAAAACAAAAAAATCGATAATAAAAGTACTGGCCATGTCATTTTAAATTTAAAAAAATGCAGTTCAGCAGTAAAGGCTGGATTTCTATGCAAGCAAATAACTACTTTAATTTCAACATTGTTGAAAATGTTAAAATGAATGTTTTAATGTATTATGCACAATGTGGTTATGGTTACACAAGCCATATGTGAGTCATGTGCATGCAAAAGAATACTTTTGTAGCTCATGCCCCTCATGGTGAGGAAGTGTCTTACGGTGGTAAAATGGCTATTGTGATGACCAAGAGAAATAACCTTGTTAGCATTTTAAAGTATGTGTTAAGGGCTTTCCAATAAATAAATAATAAATAATGAATTCAGTCTACTGTTTTACATAATACATACATTAGTTATACATACAAGCTGGAAAACAGTCCATTCATGCCAGTCAAAAACTGCTTCACAATTAATACATTATTAGATTTATAATAATACTTACATCATTCACAATGAACAGGTGATCCTGCAGTGCCTTTCGGCATTCATTAATCTTCTTAGAACGCACATTTGTCCTCCAGACTTTAAAAGCCTTCCATTTGCGAAACAGTGAGAATGCTGGAATCTGAAGCAGTCGTTTATGGTACAAATACTCCTGCTCCCAACGGTCCAGATCCAGAAAGTCAACCTCCCCACTCCAGGTATGAGTAACTCCACGCTGACTTATAGTGTAGTAGTCATGCTTATTGATGTGTTCATGAGTAACAATCCTAAACAAAATATATTGACCAAAAATTAAATAAATCTGACACCACTTTTGCTATAACACTTTAAACTAGGTCCCTATTTTGAAGTGTCAAGAAAAAAGTAAATGTTCAGAAGAATAATATAACTGTCTCAGAATAAGATACATTTTATCGTACATGGTGTCCCATATGTCAGGCATAATTGTTAATATTGGTTATCTTACTATTTCTTTCAGGTGTGAAATGTCTTTTGGTAGAAAGGAACAAATTGAGATCACTTTTATGTGTGGTGCAGAGTCAACAGTTTAACAGAAAACAGCCCATTTGGCATAATATTGACTTACAGGTGTATTATAGGATTTTCTTTCCCAAGTATTTAGTTGCAACCGTTAAAGGTTCTTCCAATTTTCAGCTATTGAAAACCCAGTATGGTATTTTAAATATACTTGTGGTGTTTGTACCCTACAACCCCCCTCAAAAAAACGTACTTTAAGTTGTATGTGTCATATTGAATTGATGACTTAGGAACAGCAGGTGTCATGTAAAGGAATCCAAGTTGGTCATTATTCCGAATGATACTGATAATTTGCAAAGGATCATGAATCTTAGCTCTGATGACCTCCTCAGCTGAACTGAATTTCATGGCTGGAGGAGGTTTAGTGCGAAAAGCTGATCCGCATCCTGAAATACGGGGCTTCTTTGGTGGGGTAGGAGACAAAGTTCTATTCTGGTCCAGCAGTATCTGTAATATTGATTTAAAAATTACTTGTTTGAACATTGAACCAGGGCAATTTTTCAGTAAAATTTGACCACTTATATTTACTAGATAATTTGCAATGAATGATTGAATTCCTTAGTTCAAGACTATCCCTTATACACATGCAACATATTATTAATGTTCTGTATATTTTAATTTCTGAACAAGATGATAATATTTTAAAACATGCAAACATGAAAATACTATATTATTTTAGATAGGTTACATCTGGTAGCTCCTAATAAACCTTTGTACATTCATACACCAGCCATTCTTTATGTATGTGACATATTGAGCCATACCTGTTTCTCTTTCAAATCAGCTGGAAGTTCAGGTAGATGACCTTTTGATGTTAATTTTTCAACAGATGATGGTCGAGGTCTTATGTCAGCTCCAATGGCAGAGGGTTGCCACCTAGAATTGACTAACTGTTCTCTGTTCTTCCGATATATATATTCAGGCTGCTTGTGATCTTGATATGTCTTCAGTACAGGCTGCAATCAAACAGTTGCACATTCACAACATCATAGTAGGTTTTACACCGATACTGTGTTTAAAGACACTGTATGGATTTCACACCCTTGTTGCTTCAGTATCCTTTGAAATAACAAACATCTCTCAGTGTAGAACAAGACAATCCCATGTTGATACTGAGATATTACACTCCCTGCTTGTTTTGTCTACTAGGGATGCAATGGTTACAATTTTCAGAAACTGACATTTTCAAAAAACTACAAACTGAACAATACTGACAAAAGATAAATCTGAAACAAAACTAAAAACGAAGTGTTCGTGCATGATAAAGTGGCAGTCTCATCACTAAGCCGGCATCGTTTTCGGGACCTCATAGCACACTTTTCTGCATGTAGACAGTTCACATCAACATCCCTTAATAATATTTTTATAATTTTAATATAGTAACATAAGTTACGACAAGACTTACCTGATTGTTTTAGTTTTTAGGTGACACAAATCTATATGACATTTTAAATTAAAAATCTTTTCTCATCAAAAGCTATTTTAAAATGCTGCCAAACATCGGTCACTTTAAAGCCAACATGTTGATAATTAATTTCAATTTAGAAAACCATGAGCTGCAGTTCTACTCAAATGTCATTTGCACGTAATTTGCCACTTCCAGCGTAAGGTATGGTACAAATTCAGTCTTGATATTCAGTTTTAAACTTTAATTTCAGATTTACCAAAAAACAACTGGACGTGAAAAATAGCTGAAAGATTTGATTTAAAAAAAAAAAAAACTGACCGATTGTAGCTGACCTGCATCCCTATTTCCAACTCTACTGTATATGGCTTTAAAACTTTTACCTCCAGATATTTTAAAGTTGAGAAAATTAAGGTTCAAGAATGTATTTTTAAGATTTTTTTATGCTTTTCTTTGTGCAATATTTGCAAACTGTGTTTATCTCTAAATGATAGCACAGCTTTTCTTTTATTTCATTATCTAATTTAATTTTTTGAGGATGAAAGATTGACTGCAGTGTATACTGCAGCTAATGTGCTGCCATCACCTAATATATACTTAGGGGCTACATACAGTAATTTAATTCACATGCTTTACTATCTCCAACAGGTGATGTTTCTATATACTGTACTTGTAGGTGTAGTGGTTCCTTCAAATGATGTACTGTGTGAGGTAATTTAATCATTTATTCAGAGGGTGAGTTGTATACTTCAAAAGCCACTTTTATTAAAAAATACTGTAACTCTTCTCCCGGCTTCAGCTATTCGCCCTCTTCAACGTTTTCAACATTCTGCTGCTCATCTGGTATTCATACACTACCCTTCTGCTTTGCACTCTCCACTACCTAGCTACTTATCTCTGCTCACATCTAATTTAAGACCATTGCTCTTGCCTATCGCTCTATTTATCATACTGCCCCTTCCTATCTCCAATTCCCTCTCTCCTTATATTATTATTATTATTATTATTATTATTATTATTATTATTATTATTATTATTATTATTATTATTATTATTTTCTTAGCAGATGTCCTTACCCTGGGGAACTTACAGTTGTATACAAAAAACACATAACAAGAATTACAGTACAATTAAGAGCAAACACAAAACACAATACAATTTGATACTGGGGCAGTTCAAGAGCAGATAACAGTGTTGATAGCTACATCAGGGTTAGATATATTCCCTCTCGCCCTCTCCATTCATCCTCTACTGGTCGACTTGTTATGCCTTCTCTTCACTCTCCTTCATCCCGTGCTCCCTCCTTCCCTTCCCTTGTCTCCCTGTGGTGGAACCAGCTACCGGTTATCCTCAGGACTGTTCAGTCTTTTACTGCTTTTCGCCATCTTCTCAAAGCCCACTTATTCAAGCTATATTTGTAAATTCCTATTTATATATCTTTTTGTATTTTCTTTATTTATAATTAATTGTATATACTGTATATATGTGTTTGTTTTGCATTTGTATTGCCTATAATTTATATACTTTTTATTTTATATATATTTTGTTTAATTTATAATAATATATTTTGTTTAATTTTCTGAAAGTTGCTTTGGATAAAAACATCTGCTAAATAACAATTACACAATTATGTAAGCAACAGGGATGCCACTACAGGCATGAGATTTGGTGGTACATTTTGTTTGAGCCTGTGAGTGTACAGTACATAAGAATGTTCCTGTCAATATTTGCGATCTCTTCAACAATTAAAAACAATTGATATCATATATAACATTAACTAACATAATTAGTTGGTCACGTCTGATTGCAGCAAGATCGAGGGTGGGTTGCACCAACTGGATGAAAGTCTTAAAAATCGATATTTTACCCTAAGTGAGACATTGTGCCTGAATTAAATATTTCCCTGTTACACCAACCGACAATTTATGCTGGCTTAACCATGTCCAACGTTAACGTTCTACGTCTTGTGTAAGGAATGCACGTTTATGTGAAATGTAAAAACTCTAATTAATCCTACAATGCTTGTAATAACAGCAAAATGCATACCTACCGTAAATATATTCTGTTGTTTGAAATGTTTTTTCCTTGTTTTCAGTTTCAATTCACCTATAAAATAACTCTGTCCACAGCTTCTAATCTATTGCTAGGCAGTTGTGAATCCATTTTCAAAAGTTAATCAATTAACTGAAATAGTTATCAGAATTCAGCACTACATGGCAATGCCTAGAAGTTGGAATAATGGCAGGATGTACCATTTCTCCACTGGCTTTTACCATGGCAATGGAAGTAATTATTAGGGCATAAAAATGGGTAGTGGGAGGAGAGCGCTTGGCTTCTGGAATGCGACTACCACCAATTCGAGCATACATGGATGACATGACAACAATGACTACAACAGTAGCCTGCACTAATCGGTTATTGGGCAAATTAACCAATAACATTGAATGGGCAGGAATTCAATTCAAGCCCACTAAATCAAGGAGCATCTCCATAATTAAAGGTAAAGTAGTAGATAAAAGGTTCTACGTTAATGGTGAGGCAATACCAACAGTGTCCTAGAAGCCAGTGAAAAGTCTACGGAGACGGTACGACGGGGATCTAAAGGACACCGTTCGTGTGGGAGAAGTGAGACAACAAGCAGTGGAAGGGTTGAAGAGCATAGACAGCAGCGCTTTATCGGGCAAACTGAAACTCTGGTGCTTTCAGCTTGATCTACTGCCAAGACTGCTGTGTCCAATGATTGTGTACAAGGTTTCCTTGACAACAGTTAAGAAACTGGAAGCTTTAATCAGTTAATACGTCAGGAAATGTTTGGGAGTTCCACGCTGCCTCAGCAGAGTGGGACTTTATGGTAAATGAATACTGCAGCTCCCAATCTCTGCTCTAACCGAGGAGTTTAAGTGCGCCAAAGTCCGACTGACAATGACATTAGCAGATTCACGCGACAAATGCGTAAGGGCGGCAGCACCTGTGTTGAAAACTGGAAGAAAATGGACGGCAAAGAAAGCTGTGTAAGGCTGCCCTTCGAATCGGATATATTATGGGGCAAGTTCAGCACGGAAAAGGAGGTTTTGGTCTCAGTTCAGCTCCTCCTACATGGCATAAGGCAACCCCTGCTCAACGGAGGAGGTTGGTAGTCAATGAGGTGCAAAAGCAGGAGGAGAGGATCAGTTGTGTAAAGGCCATTTCCCAGGCCAAGCAGGGAGAATGGATGAGATGGGAGAGTGCGGAAAAACGCAAGATCGGCTAGCAAGACCTATGGACAATAGAACAGAGCAGGATCAGTTTCATCATCAGATCAGCATATGATGTCCTCCCATCACCACAGAACCTAAACCTCTGGGTGGGTAGGGATCCCTCATGTCCTTTGTGTTCATTACCTGCAACATTAAAGCACATATTGACAGGACATAAGGTAGGTCTTAGCCAAGGATGGTTTACTTGGCGCCATGACCAGGTGCTGCAATGTTTGGCCTTAGCATTGGAAGACAAGTGTAACTTGACCAATAAGTTGCCACCCGTTCCATCAAAGCATTACACACAAAAGACAATATTCCTCCATCCAGGAGAGCAACCACCAAGAACAGGTGTTAAAACCAAGCCTCACGCAGGACAACTGGAAGCTGCTAGAGACTGAAAGATGCTGGCAGATGTTGGTCAACGGCTTTTTTCCACCTGAGATTGCCACCACTAACCTTTGACCAGACATTGTCTTGTGGTCTGGATCAGCACGCCTTGTTCATCTGGTAGAGTTAACAGTACCATGGGAAGATGCTGTGGATGAGGCGTATGAGAGGAAGAAACTTCGGTATGCTCAACTAGCTGCTGAAGCGGAACAGTGAGGATGGAGAGTCCGAGTTTACCCAGTGGAGATGGGTTGTCGAGGATTTGTGGCACACTCTACAACCCAGTTTCTCAGAGACGTCGGGTTCAGTGGTCAAGAGTTGCGTCGCACAGTGATGAACTTGAGCAGCAGAATGGAGCAGCAACTGGCTGTGGTTGAGACAGAAAGATTCTGGATGGGGATCTCAAGCACAATAGAAAGAAAGCTACGCTGATGTACAGGTAAGTAAGCTGGGTTGAGCTGAGTGGGGGATGGAGGGGGGTGATGCTGGGACGCCATAATCACTGTTGAGCCCTCTTGAGGTGTCGTGGGCTAGTCAATGAAACACCGAGGATGGAAGGCGCCCACTTGAAGACCCCAGAGATGTACCCTACTTAGCTCAATCCAGACCTTTGTCATGCTGATGCGCTGGGGAGGCTGCACTGGGTTGATCCCCGGAGCCAGCATCGCAGCGGTTGTGTGTGATGATGCGCAGGGGAGGCAAAATGAGCTGATCCCTGGAGCCAGTATTACACTTCAGCAATCAACACCAGAAAGAAGGATATCTACATCATCAGATGGAAAACAACGCAAATGGATGGAGATGCAGATGGATCACATTAGTTTAGTGCAAAGCTACGTCTTAATTGGTACTTATCTTGGCGAGAGACGAGTTCAAATCAGCATGAAGTTCAACATCTACTCTCATGTAATGGAATCATCGGCGAGGAAAACAAAATCTTTCGAACAGTGCTGTCATTGAAAATATACAAGGGAGTACTCCTGACCCTCAACACCCGTTCAAACGTCATTACCACTGGTACTAGTTTCCGACAAGACGTGTCATTCCGTAACTTTTCAGTTTTACTTTTGTGCTGGAGAAATTAACCTCTAAAGTGACTCATTTTTTACGCTTACCCTTCATAAGGTGTAGTAGGATTTAAGCCAAGATATAACTCAAAGACAAACTTATGTCCTGGTGGCAAACAGGAGTACATTGTACGTCTGGTTTATTCCTAATTTTAAATCAGATGTAGCTTAAAGTCAGATGTAAATACAAAAAACAAAGAAAGTCTTATTTTTAAACATACAAAAACAGGTTATTAATTAAATGTTTCAAAGCTGTTTTTGTTTAACAGTAAAAAATAATTACATGAATCTCAAACTGTATTGTACAAATAAAAACATTATTTAAATAAGTCCCTTTGTGTTAAGCCTCGTGAATAAGGGCCCGGTGAATTTAGTAGCATTTTCAATACAGTATAACCCTACATGTATTATAAGTACAGTGCTAGTATCGAGTATTGTTGATAAAATAATGTCTGCCACTAAAATGTAGGCAAGATAGTAACATACTGTATATCCTACATTGTACATACCAGGGCCATAAAAAAATAGGTAATGAGAAGAAAGTATATCACAAACATGTGATGGGATTTAATTTAATTTGACTCATGGCAACATGTTTTTTTACATCATTATTTTGTATACGTATCCGGAAACTGTAGTGGTATGACATAGTAAGTTCATCACAGTTGGCTAACATACAATGGGTGCGCTAAGTAACTGAGTGGCTTAGAATGAGAATTTTGCCATTCAGTCAGTGTGCTCTGTAGCACTCTCAGCAGCGGAACTGATCATGCCGTTATGTGGGTTCTTTCACTGAGCTGCACTGATCAGCTCACTTACTTAACGCACCCACTATCTTAAAGTTGTTTGAAATTCAGATGGACAAACAGACAGATGGGCACCTCTACAATTCCTGAAGATAACAACATTGGAAACTGGAGATTCCAAATTTGGGCAGTAACACATGTAGTTCAGGTAAGCCATCTGTTGAATGATTAAAACGCCAATTAAGCAATAATGATACCTTATAGATACTCCACTTTGGTTAAAAAAAGAAAAAAATAAAAAAGTCCACATACCAAAGGTTCCAGTTTAATTGCTTGCTGTCTTGCTCTTCTTCTGTCCTGAGACTTTGTGCTGTGTGAAAATTTCAAAGCCTGTGGATTTGGAGCAATCTGGCTTGGAGCCATTGATATTAGCCTGGCTTTTAGTATATTTGTGTCCATCCTACTCACTGGAAGCATCAGTTCTTTACCAGCAGACTGGGGGAAACCATCCTCATTGCAGGAGAGGCTTTGTGAAGATGGTGATGCTGAGGACATGCTCTGACACTTTCACTAAAAAAGACATTTTTATTATTTGTTCAATTCATGTAAAATCAATACTTTTTTATACAAATCTTTCTTGATTTTAAGGTGATGTAATATTAAATCTTGATAATAAGTACATTTGCTAGAATGATATTATAAAGAATCGCCATTAAAATTCTGTATTTTCTGGTGCACCCTTTAGTAGCCAGCTATACAGGAGGCCCTGACTCTATGTCAACCATTATATGTCTAGTAATTCTTATGGTGGTAAGAAAAAGGTTACATTATGTAAAATAAATAAAAACTATTTGCAACCACACTGAACATAAAACGTTGTATCCATTAAGACATTGTATCCATGTAGATAACATTTACCAAATAAAAAAAAAAAAAAAAACATCCATTTCGCTGTAATTCTACAATCATCTGTGTTAGTGAGTTTTAAAAACAAAAATGGTCCACAGTCCATATAAAAAGTATACCTTCCAAAAACCCTGTACACTGTACTTATACTAGTTGTACAGTAAGAACACTTTCATATGGGAGAAAAAAAAAAAAAATCACAGCTCTGAAATGACATCTTTGACATAACTGTATTGCAGGGATCAAATAAGTCCTAAAAAAAATTTAAATAAAAAAAATAAATACAAATTTAAATTGTAACCAAAACGGTTTGCTTTCTTGTTTTAATTTGGATTGAAAAATAATAAGTTACAAATCTGTTAAAATCTCCTGTTAGGCAATGTTACAAAAAACAGGCGCAAAATACTGTTATAAAACAATCATGCGGCGAAATTAATACACGAAACTAATACAAAATAAATTTTAAAAAAATGTGGTAATTGAAACGTGTTTGAAGTTACAGTATTTTTTGGCATGCCACAGTAAATCATTAGCGCCTGTTTAACTTACAATACAAACTGTAACTAAGAACACAATAAGTTCAGTAAGCGACACAATAATTACTTAACATTAAATGTGTAAGCTAGTATCTCAGATGCGTTTCCTGTATTCAGCAGTACTTACATTTATACGAAAATTCAGCATTTCTACACTGGCAAAATAAGTTGTGAGATCAGTTTCAAAGCAAACCTGGTTTGGTAACTGCTTCTTGTTAACCGTCTCCAAGCAACATACTTTCCCCACAATGCAATGCGAACCAACAAGCGTCAAGGAAACGAACTGGGAGACAACAGCTCCGAGCTCATGAGAAGTATCACCTCAGTCAAGTTTCTTTTTTTCGTATTGTATCTGTATTTGACGCAAACTATTAATTAACAAAACAATAGTCCTGTGTACATTGTACTAAGTGTTTGACATACATATCTTTTGTTGTGTATGTTTAGATTTATAACTATATTTAGTATTCTCCTTAACTGTACTACATAGCCCCTACCACTATATTGTATTTATTATTTTAATGTTAATATTTTTTTTCTTTAATAACACTTTAGTTTCTAATACCTACAGTAGTATCTTTTTTTTTCCCCTGCCATTTTATCTGCGTTGTCAAATCCTTCCACACATTTGTGCTGGGGCACTTTCAAAGCTGAAACATACTGGTGTAACATCATTGTTGGTACCTCAAAAAAAAAAAAAAAAGGTACATGTATACATGTCAAGTTTTGGTACCTTGTCAGAATCTGGTATGTGTACCCAATTGTAATTTGTAGCTATAAACATTATTGTTGTTATAGTTAAAACAAACAATTCATCTTGGTGGTTATATAGATAGTACTGTAGTTAAAAGTATTCTAAAAATGATATATCAGAACTAAAATTGTGTACTCCAATTAACATTACATTACTCAAACTAATATCAACAACAAGCCAAATAATATGTATGTGAACTCACAGCTTGAAAAATATATATAATAATAATATGAATAAATACAGAATTCATGCAATTTCTATATGTACCAAATCCTGTGTGTTGTGAAAATGTAATACAGTATTTTGGTAATTGTTTGAAGTCTACCAATTGATAATGCCTGAAATATGTTATATTTTGATCATGTTCTTTATTGAAGGTACCAAAATTTGATGGGTGTCTGTGGACTCTTAGAATATCATTCCTTGGCAGCTATATGTATGAAGGTACCATAATTTGATGACTGCAAGTGGAGTGTCAATATATCATACATTTTCATTTCCACCTTATACCGCATTATTGACTCAAATTATAATTAAGGGTGATGGAATCTGTACTGATATAGATGTACACATCTCTCTCACACACATAAAGAACAGGACTTTATAGTAAACCTGGAGCGTAACATAAAAACAAAAACAATGTTTGTAAAATAATAATAATAATAATAATAATAATAATAATAATAATAATAATAATAATAATAATAATACAATAGTATTAAAGATTGTAGATATGCAACTCAAAAAATATAACAAATGTACCAAAACAGATAGAAATACAGACAGGTCACAGTGACCCACCTTTCCCATGGTACAGGGAATATGTAAAGTATGTTCACAGATTAAACTTTGAGGGAAAACTGAATTAATTCACCTTGTATCCACATTAACCGTCCTTAACACAAAACCTTCCATTAAAGTGTGGAGTGGACAATGTCCTTTATACAAGGAGATATTCATATGTGGGAAGCTTGGAGGACATTCTGCTGAATATTGTGCTAAGAAGATAAATGCTAATATAGATTATCCAAACATTCATTAGGCAAGTGTGTTAATAGTTGTATTATTAAAGTCCCTCAAGCAGATGTAAATATTATGAATTTTGCTATTCGTGCCCACTTTAATTAAGAACATAAAAAATGTGAGCCTTTGCTGCACCTTACAGGCACTTTTAAATCACATTATGCTCTGAGAGTGTTTGTTAACGACTTCTGTTCTTTCAGCACTGGTGACATCACATGTACTCATGTCACAAGGGCTTCTAGGCGATGTCACCTGTGTGCAAACTTCAAATGACTGACCAGATATGACTTGTTGCAATCTTACTTTTACAAATGATGTAAGCATTACCAAGGCTTACCTGGCAATAGTTGTCACCTTCGTTCAGCAAAATATTTAGCATTTTCATTCTGTAAACATTACTGAAACCATAATTTATCATTTTTGGCATGCTTTTCTCTACCTCAGTATGTATTTGCATGTGTTTTGGAAGGTTAACAGGAATATGATTTCAAGCTGTGGTATGTCAGGCTTGGTACAGAAGAAATAAATTACAAAAAAACAAAAACATTCTCCAAAATGAAACCAAAGATAACTGAAATGTTAGCCTTACAGTCCTTTATGGAACACAATGTCTGTTTGGAAGGTGAAAGTTAACCCATGCAATTTAGGCACTTGTAATGGGTAGCTTAAACACCACCTCAGATAGTAGAAAAGGGTTATCAATTGACCATTATCATTCCCAACTAATTAGAATGAATATACTTGTATTAGCCATAAAAAGTGCAGGAAAATGGTGCATGCAAAACAATGATTCCACCTGCAGAAGACATTGCTGGAAGCAGACTCAGCAGCACAAAAGCAAATGATGCAGAAAGATGATAAACCACTATCAGCACCAATGTAAAAAAAAACAAAAAAAAAACAGCAAAAAGGTTTCCAGGGAGTGACTTGAAGAGCAGTCTTTTCTCAACTGATGCATTTTGATTATGTCTATATCTCAGGTACAGTTTTTGTAATAACTTGTATTGTAAGTGGATGTTCCAATAATCACCAATAAGGATTTTGAAGGAGATCTTTGACTGTGACTGTTGGCCTTTATTTACTTTTTTGCAGTTTTAAATTTTTCTGGTAAAAAGTTTTTTTTTTTTTTTTTTTTTTTTTTTTTTTTTTTTTTTAATGACTTTCCATCCTAGATTTGTACTGCTTTTGTTTATTTTATTAACTTCAGTTATCAGAATTTATTACAAAAATGCATTACCGAGTTTCATCTCATGGGTCTTCTGGCCTCGCTCCCAGAAACTGTTAAAACTGCAGAAACTAAATAAGTCCTCTATAGATTGAAAAGCACTACGATAGCAGCCTATCTGGAAAATGTATTGCTTTTGGCAGTAAAAACCAACCTCACCAATATAGTTAATGTTAAGGCTGCAGAAATGTTCATTAGAATGACTACCAGATGGACTTTCATTCATGTAAATACTTTTTATATTTAAGAATTATTGGTCTTGGTTTGAATTCCATCCTTACCCTTTAAAAATGGGTAATAAATATCCATCTTACATGAAACTCTGATGTTTTTCTTAAAAGGCATCTGTGCAGAAGTCTACTGGGCAGTGCTCTCCCTGACATTAACTCAGATCACACAGTAAACAGAAATGTACTGTGACACAATCCATATGTTCTATGTTAAATAACTGGTTAGGTTTATGTAAAAAAATTAAACCAGATAGTGTACAACATACCCTCGCATTGTATGTGTGTGAGTGTCATTTGCAAATGGACGCCTAACATAACCGTCCAAATTGTCTCTGTGCATATTCCAAACTCGTATTGTACCAGTTTGAATTGTGTTGACATTACAGTGCTGTCAATAGAAAATAGCTGGATTCTTTCAAATTTAAGTTTCTGTAAATACTTTAGAGCATAATGAGGGGGGAGCGGGGCACAACTGAGCCCCTTAAATTATAACTTCAGACTGTTAAGACACGGTCAAGGTGTGTTTGTTTTTTTGTTTTTTGTTGTTGTTTGTTTGTTTGTTTGTTTTTTAATGTACTAAGGAAGAAGTTAAGCATTAGCTGTCACAAATGCCCTGTCCCGTCCCTGTGAGTGTCCGGCACTGTGTTGGTTTATTTCTGCCGGGCGGTTTGATAGCGAGGCTGTGGGCGGGACTGCCCCAGTGCTGTTGCTGACTGAGGCTGCAAGATGGCGGAGCGTCTCACAGCCCAAGAGGAATTGGTGAGGGCGCTGAAACAAAATATATTTACATTTTAGAACTTAATGTTTTTATTTCTGTTATTCTGTTGCTCGAAGGTGAATGAGTGTATACGGTCTTGTTAAAATCCTCATGATAGGCACTGTTAACCACATAGCGCTGGAGCATGGCTTGAACTGATAGAAAAAGTGGGTTGGAGGAGGAGTGGAACAGGCCTGATCAGTATTATTACGTTAAACGTTTTTTTTTTTTTTTTTTTTTTTTTTTTTTTTTTTTTTTTTTTTTTAACCGTGGCAAGTTTATGAGCAGTAATGAGTATTCAAACGTCCATTGAAAATATGAATGTTAGAATTAATTATACTTTACAAAATTGATCTCGTTGTAAATGTGGATACATTTAGCGAGTGTCATTATGCGTAGTATTTCCTGGCCCAGAGTTTCCAGAAAGCCTTAGCATTTTTATGGTAACTTTAACCACACTGTTGATTCACGGGAGGGGGGGGGGGGGATAAATATTTTATTGAGAGTTTTAAAAAGGAGCAAAATAAATGATAAAGACTGATGTAAGACATGTTAAATATAGAGCTGTATATTTTAAAAATCACAACTAGAAGTTTTTAGTTGAGCTGAACGAGATGTGACAGTTAAGACTTGTTTTACTTTTGATGTTTAACATTGAACATGGCGATATATAGTATTACAACAGAAGTCAAAATAGTTTGAAATGGGGGAAAAAAAAAAGTTATTTAATGTTCAGAATTAAAAACAACTCATGGTTTGTTTCAGAAACGGTGGCTGTGCTATATAACACCGCATTACACACTTGTTTTTTTTTCATTTTGCTGGCAGTACTACACGTACTGTTGTATATAATTAACTGAGACAGCCGCTGTATTGTTTTCTGTTTTAACCGTGCGATGCAAATTTCTGTATCACATATGATACACTACTTAGACACCCCGCTATTTTTTAAAATTCAGCTCTGATTCTTCATGTGCAGTATGAGAAACGGACTAGTTACATAGTCGTTTTTTTCTGATTTAACAGATGCTTGGGCATTACGTGATTAATATCCCTTTATTACTATACTTCGATGTACACGAAGTTGACAACCAGCACAAATAAAGCTCGTTAATAGTTAAACCTTTCTAGAGGAGACTGAAATGACAGACTGAACTTAAATATTATTCTAAATTTTGACATTTACTTTATTTCTATAGGATTGCATGATATGAGGAACATGGGGGGTGGGGGGGGGCAGAATTGCAGTCCTTTCATAGTAGTTATCAGATTCATTTTGCCGGTGAAAACTGCTGAGTGTGTTACTATTAATGTAAAGGGGAAAGTCCATTATGACGTGATACACTTCTCAGAAATGACGCTGTAGCATATTTCAGTAAATGGGTGATTTACTACAAATTTGTCTAACAGTCATTTCTAAAAATATTATATAATAATTATATTTGTAATGTGGACCTGAGCCAACTGAAGTGACAGGAAAAGGTTGTTCTAGTGTGTTTGCTTGGTAGTAGTGTATCTCCCTGCACAGCTTTGTAGGCAGTCTTCTTGACCAAATATACTTTTTGCCTCAGTTTTGTTATGTATTCAATTTTAATTAGTTTCTGTGCAACATTTATTGTCATATTTGAAAGTCTAGTAGGGTTATTTATGCAAGACTGCAGTAGAACAAGCTTGTTATATGTGTGTATTGGTCCGCAATAACTGGTCAAATAAGAGGGGGTAAAAGAGGTGGTGGGTGGACTTAGAACAGAGAAAGACTGACATGTCATTTTTCTGAGTCTGGGATTCATAGCAGGCCTTAAACAGACAGAACAGCTGGTACATGCTTGTGACTGAATAAATATGGAATCTAGTGATGTAGCATGGACACACTGGCCTTTTAAAGAATTAGGTTGGTGTTGGTAAAGGCTGTAAATGTTTTCCCAAAATGTCAAATCTGTAGAAGGTGGACCAACATTATTTTTTGTCTGACATCTTTCCACATTTCCAACCTGATATTTGTAAGGCATCCATTACCTACATGATAAATAATGAGGAGCTATGTTAATATTTTCAATTTCACATCAGACTCATACTGGGAATAAAATGTTCATTGTTTATAATGAATTTGTAAGATTTTACAAGATATTCTGTAATGATATAAGAAATGTTCACATGGGTTTATAACAGATGTAGCTGAAGGCAGTCTATTTTTTTCTTTTTGTCTAGAATAATGGTGAATAATTGTGTCATTATTTATTGGATGTTTCCCTTGGGGTTTTCTCATTACATGAACATGATTACCATGCTATGCTTAGTTGGACCATTACCATTAAATTCACTACAGAATACATGTTTTATTTCATGGAGAACACAGTATCTGAGAGTAGTTTTATGATGTGTAAAGTTTGTATATGTTGCATGTTATTGCAGGACTTTTTCAGTGAATGTTTAGCATTGAAAGTGTATTTTGGAGTCATGCAAAGAATGCCAATACAAATTTGGTTTATGCAGTATGTGCTTATTATTATACCTGTTTTAGTTTGTGTGGGAACAGAGGACAACAGTAGTACATTTGTGTAACAGTTTAGGACAGGGGTAGTTGGTTGTTTTTTGTCAACTCCTTAGTTAAGGTCACCATATGGTTATACTTCGGGACCTTTCCCGAACCCATAGAGGTCTGTATGTACTGTCAATCTCGTTCCTACCAAAAAGCATCATAATCGTAAAATACTATTTAACAAAAAATTGTGCATAGCATTATAAAACTGTAGTGTAGTAAAGTACAGGAATTGCATTGTGTAAGCTTGATGGTATTATTATAAACTACAAAATGTCATATTCATCATGGCAATCTTCATAAGTGAGTAGATTGTTTAAAATAAGAAAATAGAGTACCATATCTATAAAGAGTATTCAGTATGCCTACCCACGTACTTGCTTTTGATTGTCAGGCCTAATAGTTACTATATAGGACCAAAGCTTGCCCTGGAACTGATGACTGGATTTAGCTGTGGTCTCTGCCATCTATTTCAGAAACAATTAGAGAATGTTAGACTATGTTGGATTTGGATTGGAAACAAACTTCGTTTTTTTTAGGTTTCTAATAGTTGCTTGAACCTGTAATATTTATTTTTACAGACAGTAGAAGAGTTTTTCACAGAACTGAAAAATAGGGAGCAGCCCAATGTCGTCTTGGTGTCCCAAAACACTGCTGTGAAATTTTTGATTGCAAGAAAGTTTGATGTATCTCGAGCCATTGATTTATTCCAGGCATATAAAGTAAGTACTCCATCTCATAAATTTCAGTAATGGGGTGTGATGCAGTGCTTGCAACTGTAAGCAGGAATTATGCCTAATTTGGGAATGCAGCACATTTCTAGATATTCTTGTGCCAGTTGCTTTTGTCTTTTTGTATGGTTTTGTAACAGCAGTAGTAAATTAATGTATCTTAAAAAAAAAAAAAAAGGGGGGGGATAAAATGTAGGCCGATGTTCAGCAAATCGGTTTGGATAGAAATGTAAATGACCTAACCTGAGAACTTTCCATATATGTTAATTTATGATTTGTTAATTAATAATCTGTTTCTGTATTGTGTTTATTTTTGTAATTGTGTTTTGATTGAAAAATCGTATTGACAAAAGTATGCAACAGAAGCATTTTGGAAGCATGGGTAGCATTTTACGTATAACTTTACAGATTGCTTTTTCTTACGTTTTAACTGGGATAGGTTTCTAACATGAATATATTTTACACTTACAATACAAACAAATGTTACAATTGTTTTCATGTTCAGAATACAAGATTAAAAGAAGGCATTTACAATATCAATCCTGATGAAGAGCCTCTACGTTCAGAACTGCTGAGTGGCAAATTTACTGTTTTAGTAAGTATGTGCCTTTGTGAGTAGTACTTGTTCCAAGTAATTTTTCCCTTTTTGTTTTTTATGATCAAAGATTACATTGTAACATACATTGTATGTGATGCCTTATCTGTTCTTGGAAATACGTGCACCTGCTTTGTTTTAGAAACATGCAAACAAGCATCATTTCCAGGTACCAAAACACTAAGACCACAATAAAACAGGTAGAAAAGTGCTTCTGGAATCAGGTCAGTGTTCTACTTGTAACACAGATGCAGAACTCCAACAGACTTTTATACATCATATTGAGCAAACTGTTTGGAATGCTAAATATGGTAACAAAAATGGTTCACAAAAGTAAACTACAAACAAACACCAGCATGCCTTTGATACCAAGAATAACTTTTTTCCTCCCGTTTTACTGACAAGGAAAGAAAGTTAAAAAAAAAAAAAAAAAAAAAAAAAAGACTGCCAAGGCTGATAAAGAATACCTTACTCCATTTTGAGTGCTTTGCTAGTAAGTTCCATATAGTTTAATTAACCTGTTGTTAATTATAAAGACTACCTCTGTGCTTTGGAGTGAAACTTTATTTATCACAAGTAGTTTCCATGGGTAGAATTTTCACAATGTTTTTTTTTTTTTATATATATAAAAGAATTGACAAGAATTCAGATCAGCAAACTTTAAAGAAAAAAAAAAGTCCTCAGTATGTTAACTTAATATTTTTACTGTAAGCTGAAACAGAAAATCAAGTAAACATTAGTTGTTCTTGCAATTTCTGTTTTAAGTTTTATTTTCTGTAATTTTGAAAACATTAAGCTATTTTTTCTCCTGTCAGCCTGGAAGAGATGCTAAAGGAGCAGCTCTAGCCTTGTTCACTGCCAGGTTACATAGACCTGATGTTACTACACATAAAGCAGTACTTCAGGCTATAATCTATCAACTGGACAGAGCAATTGAAAGGTATCTTGATCTTATAATATTTTCTGATTAAAATAACCATTTGGAATAATTAAAAATATATATACACTGAACAAAAATATAAATGCAACATGTAAAGTGTTGGTCCTATGTTTCATGAGCTGAAATAAAAGATCCCAGAAATTTCCCATACAGACAAAAAGCTTATTTTTCTCAAATTTTGTGCACAAATTTGTTTACATCCCTGTTAGTGAGCATTTTTCCTTTGCCAAGATAATCCATCCACTTGACAGGTGTGGCATATCAAGATCTGATTAAACAGCATGATCATTACACAGGTGCACCTTGTGCTGGGGACAATAAAAGGCAACAGTAAAATGTGCAATTTTATCATACAACACAATGCCACAGATGTCTTAAGTTTTGAGGGAGTGTGCAATTGGCGTGATGACTGTAGGAATGTCCACCTGAGCTGTTGCCAGAGAATTGTTTTCATTTCTGTACCATAAGCCGCCTCTAACGTCGTTTTAGATAATTTGGCAGATCGTCCAACCAGCCTCATAACCACAGACCACGTGTAACCACGCCAGCCCAGGACCTCTACATCTGTCTTCTTCACCAGCGGGATAGTCTGAGACCAGCCACCTGGAGAGCTGATGAAACTGGGTTTGCACAACTGTAGAAACTGTCAGAAACCATCTCAGGGAAGCTCATCTGCTTGCTCGTCGTCCTCACCAGGGTCTTGACCTGACTGCAGTTCAGCATCGTAACAGACTTCAGTGAGAAAATGCTCACCTTCGATGGCCACTGACACGCTGGAGAAGTGTGCTGTTCACGGATGAATCCCGGTTTCAACTGTACCAGCCAGATGGCAGACAGCGTGTATGGTGTGGGCATGCGGTTTGCTGATGTCAACGTTGTGAACCCATGGTGGCGGTGGGGTTATGGTATGGGTAGGCATAAGCTACGGACAACGAACACAATTGCATTTTATCGATGGCAATTTGAATGCACAGAGATACTGTGACGAGATCTTGAAGCCCATTGTCGTGCCATTCATCCACCGCCATCACCTCGTGTTTCAGCATGATAATGCATGGCCCCATGTCGTAAGGATCTGTACACAATTCATGGAAGCTGAAAATGTCCCAGCTCTTCCATGGCTTGCATACTCACCAGACATGTCACCCATTGAGCATGCTCAACGGGTGATCAACGTGTATATCCAGCAACTTCGCACAGCCATTGAAGAGGAGTGGGACAACATTCCACAGGCCACAATCAACAACCTGATCAACTCTATGCGAAGGAGATGTGTTGCGCTGCATGAGGCAAATTGTGGTCACTCCAGATACTCACTGGTTTTCTGATCCACGCCCATACTTTTTTCTTTTTTTTATAAAGTAACTGTGACCAACAGGTGCATATCTGTATTCCCAATCAAGTGAAATCCATAGATTAGGGCCTAATGAATTTATTTCAATTGACTGATTTCCTTATATGAACTGTAACTCAGTAAAATCTTTGAAATTGTTGCATGTTGCATTTATATTTTTGTTCAGTGTATATTGCGTGCAGAAATGTGTGTTTTTCAGTGATTGCTCTTTTAAAAGTGTGATTGTTGTTGGATTTGGACAAATGCACAGCTCCTTAACGGGAAAGTCTCATTTGTGACGTCTAAGATCAATTGTAATAAAGTATATAACATGCAACGTGAAGTAACAGGATTCACACAGGATTCCTGTGTTAATGTCGAGTGAGCGCCATGTGGAGTTCGCAGGAATGGTCAGTGTTTGTAGCATAAAAGTAGCATGAGAGAAGGATGCTTTGCAGCCCAGGTTCCACGAGTTAAATCCTTGTACAGTACCTATCTATTGTCCCTACAGCAGTCATTTTCTCCATTTTAAAACCATTGCATACATGCATACTTGCACATCTACAGGTGTAGTCAGTAGGTTACATACCCCAAGGTTTTGCTTTTGTGGAAGAGAAAAAGTTACAAGAAATAGATGTCTGCAGTTATTTCAGCATTTTTTATTTATTTTTTTTGCAAAGCTCCAAAAATACAAATTCAGAAGTATTCATACCCTGGCAAAGAGAATTAAATTACTATAAATCACACATTAAATGGCACTCTCATGCAAAAATTGGGTCTTTTGTTTAAGTAATATACATTATACAAATCCAAAGTTGTGTTAAAATACACTACCAAATCGTTATATGTAGCAAGTTTATATGGCGATGCGGCTGTGTATGGAGCCGGGTATAGTATCCAGCGCACTGGGGGGGCAGTACCTGTAGCAGTTGTAGTTCTTCAATAAAATATGTACTGAATACCTAGTGTACAAGACCGTGTAAGAAGTGCTATGGTAGAATATGTTTGAAACATACAAAATATACACTAACACTAATAATTTTAATTAAAAAAAATGGAGCCCCTTCCAGCTCGTGTTATCCAGAGGCAAACCTTTAATTTCTTCATACACCAGCTTGACAGCAAAGCGTTGTGTAGCGTAAGCTGTATTGAAAGAAATGTCTCAAAACCCCTCTGCTGTTTGGGATTTTTTTAAATGCCCGTATGACCAAAAAAAAAAGTTGAACCCAAACTGCAAGCAACTGTTGATGTATCATGAAGGCACAACCAATCTCCACTTGGCAAGTGTAAGTTCGTAGTATTTTAACCCTTTGCAGTCCATTTAGTCAGCGCTTGTCAGGTGCGTCAGGACCAATTTATTTTCGCACACATTGTTTATTTTACACATGCTGTTTTAAAATACCTTTTTTCAGAGTAAAACAGGTTTAAAAGGCATGAATACACCGTATAACAATTATATATATATTTTTTTTTTGTTCCTGGGTAGTAAGTGTTATTTCCTAATTGCTTATGCCTCAAAAGTATAGAAAATAGCTATTATTCCCCACAAACTTTGCTTTTGTGACCAGGACAGGTACATTTCAAAATATCACTATTTCCAATGAGAAAACAGGCGCTTTTGTGTCTTTTCCTTCACATAGTCAGAAAAAAACAACATATGAATCCAAATGAACATGTATTTATACTAAAGTAATACAAAAATGACTACAAAAGATTTAGAAGCGAGTAGTTTTTCGAGATTTATGATTATACTGTAAATTTACAGTATAATCGTAAATCTCGAAAAACTACTCTCAATTTAATTTAGAAGCGAGTAGTTTTTCAAGAGTTTTTTTCGGCTTCGTTTGGCTCGTATCAGTTTCACCCGGCCATTAAAAGGTTTTCTTGGCTTTTTCTGGAGAAAAACGTCAAGAGACCAGTGCTTTAAGTCTTTTTGATGTCCGACATTGGACTGGAAAGGGAAAATTGTAATGTCAGACCTAATCCGACATTGGACCGCAAAGGGTTAATACTTTTAGTAGTAGTAGTAGTAGTAGTAGTAAAATGTGACTCATAACCTGCTTGGAACGGTGACTGTTAAGAAAAGCTTTGTCGGTTTTGATAACACTTCATCATAATAATCATTCTCATGGGTCTACTAAACCTTTTGAGAATGATAGATGAAACCTGCTAGCAAGCGTTATTTTAACAGGAGTAGTTATGGATTCCAGGATTCATTAGGGACTATACATCAGTTTACACAAACTGGAAACATGAGGGTGACACCAAGAAAAAAAAAGTACACAGTTAACCGGGGGAACAGAATTCAGATAAAGACAAATTATCTAAATGAGACTTCCCCTTTAACAGAGAGAAAAACTACATGTACATAATTACATATGAAATAATTTCTGGTGCGAGATGTTAGTTATAAAATTTAAGGTACAAGGGAAAAATAGTGAATGAAAATATAAGCAAAAATGCTTATGTTTACTCTCTTATTTGGTCTCTGTCTCCGATTGCATACAGTAAGCATTCACTACTTGTATTTTGTGGTGTTTTTTTTTGTATTTTGTATTTAAGTATGGTTTGAAGGACTTCATTTGATGTACTGTACTAGTAATTTTATAAAGTACATACAGAACTTCGTCTGTTCGTGTTTTAGTATAACTCGTCTGCTGTGTCTGTGGCTCTGATACTTAGATCTCAGTAACGGCTCTGTCTTGATAAAATCCTGGAACATATTAGATATGCAGCCAAATTAATTCTTACACTCCGATGTCCATTGCAAATTGACCAAAAACATACAATTAACTGTTTATTTTAACTCTCAACACAGCAGACCAGATAATTGTTCTGGTCTTGAGTATACCCCTTTTTAAATGTTTGTATGACTATTTAATTAGTTATCATTGGGTTGCCTTTTTGCAAAGTTCCTTATTTATATATTGGACCATTATATATATTATATATATATATATATATATATATATATATATATATATATATATATATATATATATATATATATATATATATATATATATATATATCCGGACCAATTTGTCACAAGAAACACCCCATTCACATATGGGTACTACTCAAAAATGAAGATGATTTTTCAGATTTTCCTTCATTTGCATTCTGTATACATGCCCTGTCGTTAGGTACACTGACCATTGATATTTTATGCCCCTGTTTAGCATCTGCATTCAAATGCAAAGTATAAGTCAACTTGAAATTCATTCCATGTACTAAATCACATTTTTCTGAGCTGTTGAATTTAAAGCAGCTGGCAATTGGCATGACAACTGACTAGCGAGGCTCTCACTTGTGAAAATGCTCTACTGACACAAGCAATCTGATTAAAAAAAAAAAAAAAAAATCTGGACAATGTAATATCTTGAATAAATTGTAAAAAGGAGGCAAATGCTCAGCTTTCTAAAGAGGGGTACACTATATACTACTTTTGCTTTCTGAAAACATTTCTCGTTGGTTTTATGGATGCACAGGAGTTGTATGTGTAAATTCTTATTTAAAAATGAACACTCGTTACAGTTAAAGCCATATATATAGACATGACCTGATTAGAAAAATGTTTAGATTTTGTGCAGATGAAAGATCCAGGTGGATCCAGGGTAAATATGTGTGTTATAACAAGGTTATGTTCTTCTCTTTCAGTGTAGAGACACAGCGAGATGGCCTAATTTTCATCTATGATATGACCAGTTCAACATATGGAAACTTTGATTACGAACTCTGTGTGAAAATCTTGAATCTTCTAAAGGTATAAAGAATTGTTTCTATGTCAGTTTTTTTACAGCTTATGGCTTACTAAAAAATACATTTGTTACTGGCGGTCAGTTATGGGAAAACCTGGAAATGTTACTGAAATGCAACTAAGAAAGGAAGAATCGCCAGACTTGATTTATATAAAAATGTATTAACCACCTTGAAAGAATGCAGCAGAGGATATGCTTTGCTGGCATTTTATTGCACACTTTTCTCATCAAAATATCCTTGTTAGTGATCACAGCTGCACATACTCTAGGCATTATATTGCCGTCTATTTTTATCCATTTAGTCCTAATCATCTCACAGAGCATATTTATGCTATGCAGTCTTCTTTTTCACTCTCCTGTAAAGCTCATCCCATAACATTTCAATTGTGTAAAGGTCAGGCAACTGGGGAGGTGAGTGCATCCACTGCAAAAGCTGTTGTTCTTTCTGATTTTAAGTAATTGAGTTTATTCAGTGTGTTTAGGGTCATTGTCATGTTGAAAAACAAACCCTTCACCCACTAGTCACCTTCCTAATGGTATTCTGTGACGATAAAGAATGGAATGGTACAATATTGTTCTTTTACAAATGTTCTGATTTTACTACAAAACAACCCTAGACCTTCACGTTACCACCTCCACAATCTCGCCTTTTTTTTCTTCTCATGTACTATTTCCTTTTGGAGCTGAAAACTTCAAATATTGATCCATCTGTCCATAACACTGTTCTTCATTGTTGTTTTGACCAGTGTCTATGGTTTAGTACCCATTCCAGGCATTTTTGAAGGTTTGAGCTGCAGCTCTCCCTGTCATACCAACTTCTCAAAGACATGTCTTTTTCCTTTGATATGGGGACTTCTGATGTGGAATTGAAAACAGCAAGCAAGTTGAGTGCTGGTTAAGAAACAATTAGCCTTGGACTTTTGAACAATCGGTCTGCCTTCTCTTTTAGTTGTTTTCCTCTTTCTGTCTTGGTCACTTTTGTTTACATAGCTAACCATTTTTCTGTATTTGGTGATTGTGGTCTGCACTCCATAATGCAAAACATTGACTTATTTTTCTCTCATGGAATACCCTTCCTTGTGAAGGGTAAGTACAGATAGTCATATTTTATCTCCTTCCTTCGAGCCATGGTAACTCACTGTACACTCTTTTGTCATTTAAAAGATCCCACATGGCTGTTGTCTGTTAGTTCAGGTTCTGAAAGCTGTCTGTAGCTTTCTGACTGAGGGGGAATGTACACTCTGTTACACGAAGTAATAGTTTCATGGGAGAAAGGTAAAATGTATCCCTGCGTTTGCAGCGTTACATTGGCTTCCTGTACAGTTATAAAGCTTTAAATGGCCTTGCTCCCCTATATCTAAAATTTGCTGACCCCGTATGTACCCAATCATGCTTTTAGATCACAGGATGAAGTTTCTTAGTATTCCCTGGATGCAGAGGAAGGCGGCAAATGGCAGGGCATTCAGCTTTAGAGCACTGAAGTTCTGAAATATCCCACAATTTGTAAGGGATGCACCATCTGTTGCTGATTTTAAGATTAAAGATACATTTTTTTTTTTTTATAATTTAGCTTATGTTCTTTATAGGGAGCATACGTTTTTTATTTTTATACTTATTTTTATCACTGCTTTTTTAAAAATTTGGAATCAGCAATTATTTTTTCTCATTTTCCCCCCAATTTGGAAAGCCCAATTATTTTTTATTTCAAGCTGGCTCATCGCTGCCACCCCCGCGCTGATGAAATGCGCGCCGTCAGCCGTCCGCTTCTTTTCGCTCTGCAGACCTGCCATGCAGCCACCTCCGAGCTACAGAATCAGAGGACCATGCAGCTCCGGGCAACTTGCAGGCACCCGGCCAGTCTACATGGGTCGCTGGTGTGCAGTGAGCTGAAGTCACCCTGGCTGACCTAAGCCCTCCCCACCAGGAGGGCACTCGGCCAATTGCGTGCTGCCCCCTGGGAACCCATCCATGGTCAGCAGTGGAGTAACCTGGACTCGAACCGGCAACCTCCAGACTATAGGGTGCATCCTGCACTCCGCGTGGAGTGCCTTTACCGGATACACCACTCAGGAGCCCCATCACTGCTTTTTAAAGTAATAATTAAAATGACCTGTTTTACTATTTTACTGTGTGTAATTTAAAGGGGTATTTGTATTTTGCTGTCTTTTACTTGCTTTATGTGTTATTCATTTTTGTTTTTATCTATATAGCACTTTGAAGCAATTTATCGCGAAAGGCGCTATATAAGCAATAAAGATTGATTTGATGTTTCCTTCTGAAATGAATGATAAACTTCTGCAGAAGCCAGTGGTTTTTGTATAGTTTTCCTTTTTTCAGTAAGGTTTAAGGGTGCTCTCGTAATTGACCGCCATTGTTGCTAGCATAATATCAGTAAATCCTGTCATGTATTACCATCACTTCATACATCTCAAGTTTTCCTATGTGAAAGATGCACACATTATGTTAAACGTGTATTTGATTTTTAAACTGTAAAACTGGTGAATGTCTCGTGCACTCAGTGCTGTATCAACACTATGAAGTTGCTTCTAGGAAAGTTTGGGTCCTTTAGATTGTTTCTTTAAAAGAACCCAAGCTCCCAGAAGCTAGATGCATTGACGTGTCTGAGTGCCAATGTGAGAGGGTAGTGGGCGGAGTCTAATGGTGGTGTTAATGGGACTGGCAGAAGAAAATACTCAGGAGGCTTGACTTAGTTCTCTCCGCAGCAGGGTTTTATTAAGTTTGGTCGTAAAAATGACCACCGACCAGTAATTCAATCAAAAGAAAAGTAAAACAAAAGTAATGAAAATAAAAAATAAACAAAAATAATTTCCCCCACCAATATCAACAATGATAAAGGAGGAGGTGCAAAATAGATACAATTAATGAAGTCCCGCACACAATAAAAAATTGAAATAAATAGACATAAATTTCACTGGCGCTCCCGCGCTGGTCTCTAGGGGGCTCCCGGTCCTGGGTAAGATCTTTTAGCGGCGAGGTCCCGGTCATTCTTCCGGGTAACACTCTAGAGCGCCGTCTCCAGACTCTGAAAAACAACACACTATTGTATACAAAAAAAAATAAAAACATTCAGCAACACGTCTCGTTTCTCTGTTCCCAGGACTGAGCAACCGAGCTTAGATCGTACCATCCTTTTAAATACTATTCGACCCCGCCCTTGCCTCGGCCCCGGTCGCCGCTGTACCCAATCGGCGTACATAGTAACTCCGACTGAGGTACGTGGCGTGGCGGTCGCGGACTTCCGCGTTCGGGCGGAGCGAGCAATCTTTCTGGAATTCGTCTTTTCGCCGGTCTCGTCCCGTTTTATGCAACGCCACCAGCGATCGGGAGGATCGACCACAGCTCTGACCCGTTGCACCCCCGTCACATACTCCCCCCCTCAGAGTGGAGCTGTAGGCCCACTCGGCCTCTCCTACGTCCCCAATTGACCTCCCTTCCCTTGAAAAAAAAAATCAGCATTTTGGTGTTCCATATCAGCACGATGTCTGGTAGTATATTGGAAGGGTTGCAGCGCCAGACTCCACCGAGCAATCCGGGCGTTCGTGTCCCTCATCATGCTTAACCACTTAAGAGGGGCGTGGTCTGTGACGAGAGTGAATGGTCTTCCCAGGAGATAATATTTAAGAGAATTCATACCCCATTTAATGGCGAAACACTCTTTTTCAATTACCGAATAGTTTCTTTCTCGAGGAGCCATATTTTTACTAAGATACAGGACTGGGTGTTCGACTCCATCAATCTCCTGAGACAGAACAGCCCCCAGGCCAACGTCTGAGGCATCGGTCTGGAGGATGAACTCTTTGCTGAAGTCAGGTGACACTAGAGCTGGAGCTCGGGAGAGAGCGCTTTTGATACGATCAAATGCTTTTTGACATTGTTCAGTTCATTTCACTGAATTTGGGGAGCCCTTTTTCGTAAGGTCAGTGAGGGGTCCTGCAATGGTGGAAAACTCGGGGATGAATCGGCGATACTAGCCTGCCAGTCCCAACAATGACCTTACTTGAGCTTCGGTGTGAGGAATTGGAGTCTCCACCAAAGCCTGGACCTTGGAAGCGACTGGTTTCACTCGCCCGTTACCCATAATGACCCCTAAGTATTGAGTCTCTTGCTGCCCAAACGTGCACTTCTCCAACTTGACTGTTAGCCCCACCTCTCTCAGAGAATGCCGTTTTCTCTCGCGAGCTGGGGGTTAGGGGAATCTGCCAATATCCTTTTGTCAGGTCTAGAGTTGACAGATACCTCGCGTCCCCCAGTTGGTCAAGGAGTTCGTCCACTCGGGGCATTGGGTATGCATCGAATTTGGAGACCGCATTTACCTTGCGGAAGTCAACACAGAAGCGAGTAGTTCCGTCCTTCTTGGGTACCATTACTACAGGACTGCACCACTCGCTCTGAGAAGGTTCTATGACCCCCATTTCGAGCATACTCTCTACTTCCCAGCGCAAAACCTCTCTTTGACTCACCGGGACACGATGGGGACGCTGCCGAACTACTACACTTGGCAGAGTGACAATGGCATGTTGGATGATGTTGGTTCGGCCAGGCACCTCTGAAAAAACATCCCCACATGCCGCCACTAACTGTTCCAGCTCTTGTTTTTGGCAGGGAAGTAGCTGGTCCCCCACCTTAATCGAAGGATTATGGAGCCCCTGTTTCTGGTCCAAAATCCTCGATTACGCTATTTTGCATAATAAATAGAGCCTCTCGCTTTTGCCAGGGCTTTAACAAATTAACATGATAAATTTGTAGGGGCTTTTGGTGGTCCGGTTGCCGAATTTCTTAATTCACTGGCCCGAACCACCTCATAAGGGCCTTGCCACTTTACATACAGCTTCGATTCGGTGGAGAGAAGGAGTAACAGTACCCGGTCACCTGGTCGAAAAGTTCAAAGCCTTGCTCGTTTATTATAATGCCGCATCTGCTCTTGCTGGGCGTTTCATAGATTCTCCTGGGCCAATCGCCCAATTTAGTTCTAAACGGTCCCGCAATAGAAGGACATATTTAGCAACATTTTTATTGTCAAATTCTCACTCCTCCCAGCCCTCTCGTACCAGGTCGAGAATACCCCGAGGCTGTCTCCCGTACAATAGCTCAAACGGGGAGAACCCCGTAGAGCTCTGGGGCACTTCTCTTACTGCAAACATGAAAGGGGAGGAGCTTTGCCCAGTGTTTCTGTTCTTGATCTACGAATCGCCTCAACATCTGCTTTAGGGTCTGATTAAATCGTTCCACTAATCCGTCCGTCTGTGGATGGTAAACTGACGTGCGGATGGAACAAATTTTGAGCATTTTGTAGACCTCTTGCAGGGTGTCCGCCATAAAGTTAGTCCCTTGGTCTGTTAAGATCTCTTTGGGAATCCCTACTCTAGCCATAATGTGAACCAATTCTCGGGCGATGTTTGTGGCATTAGTAGAGCGCAGCAGCACCGCCTCGGGATATCGCATTGCGTAGTCCACCACTACCAATATGTGCTGATATCCCGAGTCGGCCGGCAGCAGCGGTCCTATAATGTCCATCGCAATCAGTTCAAAGTGGGTACCAACCATTGGCAGAGGAACCAGTGGAGCTGGGCGCACTGTAGCCGGCGCTACTTGCTGGCATTCGGGGCACTCGGCTACATATTTTGCCACGTCACCGTGTAGTCCCAACCAGAAAAATCGGGCCAGTATTCGTTCCAAAGTCTTTTCTCGACCCAGGTGGCCGGAAAAAAGGATATCGTGTGCTAACTGCAATATCTCAGCGTGAAAAGGTTTTGGAACGAGTAACTGGGTTACAGGCTGCCCTGTGCCCGAGGCTCGGGATACTCTATATAGTAGTCGCCTGGACACGATAAAATGGGGAAAAACAAGTGGCCCGGCGCCTTCAACTTCCTTCCCCTCGATCGACCGGACCCGTTCCCGGGCGTGTACCAGAGTGGGATCATTATTTTGCTCCCACTCAAAGTCCACATCCTGGTCCCAAGTCAAAGGTCGCTCGAGCGGTGGTGGCGTAGCATCTGCCCTTGGGGGCCTCAGTGGCCGGTTCCTGTGGTTCACAATGAACTCCCACCCCCTTCTTTCGTTTGGTCGGTTCAGAACGCTCTCTCACCAATCCCCATCCTTGTCTCGCTACTGCCCACTCAAACTTCTCAGCCCTCCGCTCTCGTTTTGTTTTCCGAGGTCGAAACTTGGTGGTAAACAGATCTGCTTTCAACGGGAAGATTTCGCCAATCTCTCTTCCCGTTGCTGTTTCTCTCATTTCAGTTAAGGATGGGGTCGGTACTGGGCGTAATTCATGGTAGAAAGGCCAGTCCCGACCCAATACTATGGGTTATGGAACCCACCTTGCGACAGCTACGACTACACGGCATGTCTGACCCTTCACGGTCAATCTAACTTTAGTGGTAGTGTAGGTCTTGGTGTCCCCGTGGATGCACGAGATTGCCACAGTTCCCTGAGGCCGCCAAGCCACACTTTCCAAGAGAGCTCTCGATACAATGGTGTGGTTACACCCCGAGTCCACTAAAGCTTGGGTACTCGGTCTCTATCTGAACAGATACAAGACAAGGTTCCTCCTGACCCTTTCCCCGGTACTTACCCTCCGCCGGTGTCAGATATCGAGAGGCCATGTCGCACTCCATGGCGGCAGGACAAACCTGGGCCAAGTGGCCCGGTTCGTGGCATCGAAAGCAGACCGGGGTGGTGGACGTTGCAGGAGACGGCTGCTTGTTTCCGGGTCCACCATAAGTGGGGCTTCCCGGTTTTGTTGTGGCCCAGCTGGGGGCTAACTTTGCCCTCCACTTTAGAGGCAAAGCTCCCGAAGGGTCGGTGGAAGCCGGAGGCCTCGTAACTATTGTGCGCGGTGTCATCTGAGCTCGGGTCCGGGTGGGCGGAGACAGGTTCCAAGGTTCCAAGGTTCCCGCCGTTCCGCAGCGTCTTGCAAGCCTCAGCCAGTTCAATGGCCTGCTCCAGGGATTCAGGAGCATGACGTGCCACCCAGTCCCGAGTTCCCGGCCCCAGTACTGTGAGGAACTGGTCGATGGCCACTGCCTCCATCGTCTGATGTGGGGTTCTCTATTCCGGGCGGAGCCATCGAGTGAGGTGATCCCACAACTGTTGGGCTGCTTGCTGTGGCCGGGCACCAGAGGGACGCACATACGCCCGGAACTTCCGACAGTGCGATTCTGGTTAAATTCAGGCGTCGAAGGATGGCTGTCTTGACTTTTTGGTAGTCCCGGGCCTCCTCATTATCCATGGCCTGGTAGGCCGCCTGGGCCTCCCCAGTGAGGCAGGGACCCAGGTGTAGTGCCCAGTGATCAGCTGGCCAAGATGACGCTTCGGGGACCCGTTCGAACATGGTCAGGAAAGCCTCCCGGTCGTACTCAGACGTCATCTGTTGCAGTCTGATCTTGGGTGGGGTAACTCCTGCCTCCGTCGGGGTTGAAGCTGTGGCGACTTGTTTGGTCTGGGCCAGGACCATGGACTGTACAGCCTGGCAGAGAGAAAGCATCCGGTCCGCCATCGTCTGTATAGTTGCCGCTCGTTCGGCCTCCCTCTGGGCGTCTCGTTCCTCACGTCGACGCTCCACTCCATCCCGGTGTCTCTCCAGATCCTCCAGGAGAGACCTGAGTCCTTGCCAGTCCAGACTCATCCCACTCTGACACCAAATGTGAGAGGGTAGTGGGCTGAGTCAAATGGTGGTGTTAATGGGACTGGCAGAAAAAAATACTCAGGAGGCTTGACTTAGTTCTCCCCGCAGCAGGGTTTTATTAAGTTTGGTCGTAAAAATGACCACCGACCAGTAATTCAATCAAAAGAAAAGTAAAACAAAAGTAATGAAAATAAAAAATAAACAAAAATAATTTCCTCCACCAATATCAACAATGATAAAGGAGGAGGTGCAAAATAAAAAGGTACAATTAATGAAGTCCCGCACACAGTAAAAAATTGAAATAAATAGACATAAATTTCACTGGCGCTCCCGCGCTGGTCTCTAGGGGGCTCCCGGTCCTGGGTAAGATTTTATAGCGGCGAGGTCCCGGTCGTTCTTCCGGGTAACACTCCAGACTCTGAAAAACAACACACTATTGTATACAAAAAAAAAAAAAAACAACCATTCAGCAACACGTCTCGTTTCTCTGTTCCCAGGACTGAGCAACCGAGCTTAGATCGTACCGTCCTTTAAATCAAACGAGGAGACCCCGTAGAGCTCTGGGGCACTTCTCTTACTGCAAACATGAAAGGGGAGGAGCTTTGCCCAGTGTTTCTGTTCTTGATCTACGAATCGCCTCAACATCTGCTTTAGGGTCTGATTAAATCGTTCCACTAATCCGTCTGTCTGTGGATGGTAAACTGACGTGCGGATGGAACAAATTTTGAGCATTTTGTAGACCTCTTGCAGGGTGTCCGCCATAAAGTTAGTCCCTTGGTCCGTTAAGATCTCTTTGGGAATCCCTACTCTAGCCATAATGTGAACCAATTCTCGGGCGATGTTTGTGGCATTAGTAGAGCGCAGCAGCACCGCCTCGGGATATCGCATTGCGTAGTCCACCACTACCAATATGTGCTGATATCCCGAGTCGGCCGGCAGCAGCGGTCCTATAATGTCCATCGCAATCAGTTCAAAGTGGATACCAACCATTGGCAGAGGAACCAGTGGAGCTGGGCGCACTGTAGCCGGCGCTACTTGCTGGCATTCGGGGCACTCGGCTACATATTTTGCCACGTCACCGTGTAGTCCCAACCAGAAAAATCGGGCCAGTATTCGTTCCAAAGTCTTTTCTCGACCCAGGTGGCCGGAAAAAAGGATATCGTGTGCTAACCTCAATATCTCAACGCGAAAAGGTTTTGGAACGAGTAACTGGGTTACAGTCTGCCCTGTGCCCGAGGCTCGGGATACTCTAATAGTAGTCGCCTGGACACGATAAAATGGGGAAAAACAAGTGGCCCGGCGCCTTCAACTTCCTTCCCCTCGATCGACCGGACCCGTTCCCGGGCGTGTACCAGAGTGGGATCATTATTTTGCTCCCACTCAAAGTCCACATCCTGGTCCCAAGTCAAAGGTCGCTCGAGCGGTGGTGGCGTAGCATCTGCCCTTGGGGGGCCTCAGTGGCCGGTTCCTGTGGTTCACAATGAACTCCCACCCCCTTCTTTCGTTTGGTCGGTTCAGAACGCTCTCTCACCAATCCCCATCCTTGTCTCGCTACTGCCCACTCAAACTTCTCAGCCCTCCGCTCTCGTTTTGTTTTCCGAGGTCGAAACTTGGTGGTAAACAGATCTGCTTTCAACGGGAAGATTTCGCCAATCTCTCTTCCCGTTGCTGTTTCTCTCATTTCAGTTAAGGATGGGGTCGGTACTCGGCGTAATTCATGGTAGAAAGGCCAGTCCCGACCCAATACTATGGGTTATGGAACCCACCTTGCGACAGCTACGACTACACGGCATGTCTGACCCTTCACGGTCAATCTAACTTTAGTGGTAGTGTAGGTCTTGGTGTCCCCGTGGATGCACGAGATTGCCACAGTTCCCTGAGGCCGCCAAGCCACACTTTCCAAGAGAGCTCTCGATACAATGGTGTGGTTACACCCCGAGTCCACTAAAGCTTGGGTACTCGGTCTCTATCTGAACAGATACAAGACAAGGTTCCTCCTGACCCTTTCCCCGGTACTTACCCTCCGCCGGTGTCAGATATCGAGAGGCCATGTCGCACTCCATGGCGGCAGGACAAACCTGGGCCAAGTGGCCCGGTTCGTGGCATCGAAAGCAGACCGGGGTGGTGGACGTTGCAGGAGACGGCTGCTTGTTTCCGGGTCCACCATAAGTGGGGCTTCCCGGTTTTGTTGTGGCCCAGCTGGGGGCTAACTTTGCCCTCCACTTTAGAGGCAAAGCTCCCGAAGGGTCGGTGGAAGCCGGAGGCCTCGTAACTATTGTGCGCGGTGTCATCTGAGCTCGGGTCCGGGTGGGCGGAGACAGGTTCCAAGGTTCCAAGGTTCCCGCCGTTCCGCAGCGTCTTGCAAGCCTCAGCCAGTTCAATGGCCTGCTCCAGGGATTCAGGAGCATGACGTGCCACCCAGTCCCGAGTTCCCGGTCCCAGTACTGTGAGGAACTGGTCGATGGCCACTGCCTCCATCATCTGCTGTGGGGTTCTCGATTCCGGGCGGAGCCATCGAGTGAGGTGATCCCACAACTGTTGGGCTGCTTGCTGTGGCCGGGCACCAGAGGGACGCACATACGCCCGGAACTTCCGACAGTGCGATTCTGGTTAAATTCAGGCGTCGAAGGATGGCTGTCTTGACTTTTTGGTAGTCCCGGGCCTCCTCATTATCCATGGCCTGGTAGGCCGCCTGGGCCTCCCCAGTGAGGCAGGGACCCAGGTGTAGTGCCCAGTGATCAGCTGGCCAAGATGACGCTTCGGGGACCCGTTCGAACATGGTCAGGAAAGCCTCCCGGTCGTACTCAGACGTCATCTGTTGCAGTCTGATCTTGGGTGGGGTAACTCCTGCCTCCGTCGGGGTTGAAGCTGTGGCGACTTGTTTGGTCTGGGCCAGGACCATGGACTGTACAGCCTGGCAGAGAGAAAGCATCCGGTCCGCCATCGTCTGTATAGTTGCCGCTCGTTCGGCCTCCCTCTGGGCGTCTCGTTCCTCACGTCGACGCTCCACTCCATCCCGGTGTCTCTCCAGATCCTCCAGGAGAGACCTGAGTCCTTGCCAGTCCAGACTCATCCCACTCTGACACCAAATGTTAGAGGGTAGTGGGCTGAGTCAAATGGTGGTGTTAATGGGACTGGCAGAAAAAAATACTCAGGAGGCTTGACTTAGTTCTCCCCGCAGCAGGGTTTTATTAAGTTTGGTCGTAAAAATGACCACCGACCAGTAATTCAATCAAAAGAAAAGTAAAACAAAAGTAATGAAAATAAAAAATAAACAAAAATAATTTCCTCCACCAATATCAACAATGATAAAGGAGGAGGTGCAAAATAAAAAGGTACAATTAATGAAGTCCCGCACACAGTAAAAAATTGAAATAAATAGACATAAATTTCACTGGCGCTCCCGCGCTGGTCTCTAGGGGGCTCCCGGTCCTGGGTAAGATTTTATAGCGGCGAGGTCCCGGTCGTTCTTCCGGGTAACACTCCAGACTCTGAAAAACAACACACTATTGTATACAAAAAAAAAAAAAACAACCATTCAGCAACACGTCTCGTTTCTCTGTTCCCAGGACTGAGCAACCGAGCTTAGATCGTACCGTCCTTTAAATACTATTCGACCCCGCCCTTAGCCTCTGCCCCGGTTGCCGCTGTACCCAATCGGCGTACATAGTAACTCTGACTGAGGTACGTGGCGCGGCGGCCGCAGACTTCCGCGTTCGGGCGGTGCGAGCGATCTTTCTGGAATTCCCAGACGGTTCGACCTTTGTTTTTTTGCCGGTCTCGTCCCGTTTTATGCAACGCCACCAGCGGTCGGGAGGATCGACCACAGCTCCGACCCGTTGCACCCTCGTCACAGCCAATCACTACTTTTCTATGACCGACGTGTTTTCATGCAACCTTACCTTATGAGAAGTGTAGCGTTGAAGTAAATTAGCTTAACTGACAGCTTACCATAAAAAAATCAAAACCTTAATGTGTGCATTTTTCATGTAGGAAAACCTGAGACCTTCAGAATGATGGCAATAAATATTAGGTAAGCTTTACTGGAATCATTTTCTCAGCACATAGACTTTTAAATGATGATTCATGCCAAATTATTTTTATGGGGCGGCTGGCATTTGGGTTAATTTGATTGTATGTGTAAGAACAGCAAAGCTGTTCTTAAAATACATTTTATTTAAATAAAATTCTTCACATCAGCAACACAATATTGTATGTATAATTCAAAGCTGGATGCCAAATGCAAAGTAGCTGTTTTTAAGTAGATTTGGTGCAGGTGAAAGGTACAAGAATATTTTGTTAATTTTAATGCAGCAACCCAGTCTGCATCCTCTGGAATATTCTGTTTCCTTTGGAGAGTATACAGTTACAGACCTACAAATGCAAATTTTTAAACGCAAATTTGCTGATATGACCTGCCAAAAGTTCTGATTACATAGTTTAAAATATTAGCTATGCAGTGGTGTCCAAAGTCATTACCCCCTGAGGTTTTGAAAATTAATTCCACCATTTAGCTGTCTGAATGCATAGTTACAACTAATTGATGAAATAACTGTAAACTTTGGTATGAATCTTGGGATTTATCACAGCTTCTAGATGTCTTCCCATAGCATAATCCTTTATGTGCAAGTCTGAAGGATATCTGTAATTTATAATTACCTGAAATGGAGGGTATCAATACTTATTTTCACCATACATAATATATTTTATGTGTACTCTGTAGCTATCTATGTTCTACAGCTTATTGACTTCATTTTTATCTTTTGTCATCAGGGTGCATTTCCTGCAAGGCTGAAGTGCGTATTCATTGTTTCATCTCCTTTGTGGTTTCGAGCACCATTTGCTGTTCTCAGGCTTTTTGTGAGGGAGAAGCTAAGAGAGAGGGTATATTTTAAAAAATACATTATTACTGAAACAATGCATGATTTGTAGTATTAAGCTTTGTTAGGTTTTATTTTTTTTAAATGAAGGATGTTTCTTTTTTGCATCAGTTTCCGTAAGTTTTCTGTTAAACTTTTCCAGCATGGTACAAAGCATGCCGTAAATACTCATACTTCCTGTTTCCAGTTAATTTTATCACTAAACGGTATCAAAACCATTATTTTCGTTGTAATATAGTTAATCTGATATTATGATCTTATGTAACATAGTGTTCAGTAGGCCAGTACTGGCTATTTTAAAGGATTAAAAAGAAGAATAATGGATTTAATATGCATTTATATTACTTTAAGGTCTGCACTGTGAAAGCTCATGAGCTGGCAAACCACATACCAATGGAATCGTTGCCAGAGCATCTTGGAGGATCTTCTAAGTACAGCCATGTAGCTTGGATCCAAGCTTGTGTAAATTCCACCCAAGACCAGCAGAAAGGGGATTGCATGGACAGTCTTTTTCACTCCTACACCTTGGAGCAGAATCCTGCTAGTGATGGACTGAACTCAAATTGTAGTCCCCAGACTGTGACTGACAACACCAAACAGCAACATAATCATTATTGTGAAAACTGGACTAGCAACTTCCATGCTGATCCCAGTTCTTTGGGCAATTTGCAGAACTGGAATGGTTCTGTGGTGACTGTGAACTATGACGGAGCTGACGATTTTAGTGTCAACACAAACGGTCGCAAGCCTCCTCCACAGTCAGAAACCCCACCAGACACGCCTTTACACAAGCATGCCTCTGAAGAGCTAGCTGTTCCCCCACTGCCACAGAAATCCCGTCCATTGCCTTCAGTGATGGAGATGTCCATTCATTTGCCAGAGGATGGAGGGTTGCATATTCAGGAACTTGTACAGCATATAAAAAGGAAAAAGAAGAAAGGTATATATCAAGAGTATGAAGAAATCAGGAAAGAACCTCCATCTGGAACATTTGATTACTCCAAGTAAGTGTTTTTTTTAATATAGTTTTTCATTAAATACATTTTACATACATCATATTTAACCTGTTATTTATGAAAACACTGGTTTAAGTCAGATCCAGGACACCTGTTAATTGAAACTTAAATACTTTTATATTAAACATCTCGTAGCTAAGGAAGGAAGTGTTTCAATTAAATGCTCACAGTGGCAATTATTTAAATGTGTATTAATTACAGGACTCAAATGCATGGTTTCCATGCAGTTTAAAATCTCCAAATTCTGTCTTTGTTGTGAAACAGTGACGTAGCACGCGCATCCCTCACACGGCCTTCCAGAGATGCTAACGGCTACGAGTTTAGGGGTCCTTCAAAAACTGCTACGGAAATGTCACCTTGCTGTCATTAGCAATCGCACGTTTACTTGGTTGCTTATGGCTGTCAGTAAGACTGGGATTAAGTAATGGATTCCGTGATTTTAGTAGAGAACATTGAACTTTTCCAACACAACTTGAAATTCCACCTTAACACTAGAACCACCATGTTTATGTTACTACTTAGAACCACCAGCAGTAGTCGTTTTGACGGGTACATTTTAAATAGCTTCGATATGAAACTGAAACACGAACTGTCAGATACAACTCAGTTTTATTTATGAACATCATAACTAACATTTGCATAGCAGAAACACCATATTTTAAATGAAAAAATAAACAAAAGGATTTATTTTCTAAAGTACCGCACATAATGCATAACATAAAAAAATGAGAAACTGTAATAAAATAAACATTTCAAAAGAAGATATTGTGTAAACAGGTGTAAACTGCTATATGTACATACAAAATTGTAAAAACAAATTATTTACAAAAATAAGTTTTTTTTCACATTAGCCTACTGCATAGCATGACTTCAAAAAATGATAACTATAATAAAATAAACATTTCAAAAGAAGATAGTGTAGCCAGCTGTAAACTCGTTATGTAGGCCTACATATAGAATTGTAAAATCAAAATAATTTATAAAAAAAAAAAAAAAAAACTGTTCACATTGTGTAATGGGAATGCGCATTCAGGAAAACATACTTCAAAGTAGCCCTCGTATTATCACAATCCACACAGATGTAATGCTTATCACCTTGTCGTGTGCATTTACCACATACTTCTCTTTCACACTGGGCATAAATCTCAGAAGTTTTATTTTTATTGCATTTAGTTACCTGGCATTGTTTTCTGTTGCGTGTGTCACTTGATGGATGTCCACTGCATCCAGGTTGAGCTGTGTTTCCCTGCTGCTTTGCAGTTTTCTGATCGAAATGTTACTGCCAAAGCTCTGTGGCTAGCATCATAAAATGATATTTTCCCCGATGCGTTCATTTTACAAAAATTAATTGACGGCTGCCATGTCCAGCAGATTGTAAAATACATCAACTAGACACCGGTGATTGCTTTCACGAACTACTAAATTTTGCGCAGATGGTAAACTCTTCCAAGACTTTGTTTTTTATTTATTTATTTTTATTATTTTTCTTTCTTCAACTGTTTTGCTAATTGCAGTGAAATAAAAAAATTGTCATTGGTAACATTCATCTGTTTTCCTAAACACGGTTACATCAGTCTAAGTACCACATTGTCACCCAGTTTAATCATTGCACAGGTAGGGGTAGGGTATGCTGCCAGCCAAAATTTGATCCCAAGTTTGACAGGTTTGTTTGTACAGCGACGACATGCTTTTATCAGAAACAGCTGTTTGTCCGTGTGATGTTTTATTTTTAGCTTGAAGCAGCCAATGCTGTTTTCAATGAAGTTGTTCCAAATTTCTGATGCTAAGGCAAATATATCTGTAGTTGCTGTAAAAAGATAACGCAAAAATCTCAGTTCTGATGTCAGTTCTGTAAGGAATTGATAGGATTACAATATCTAGACTTCAAGAGCAACATTCTGTTAATAGACATACTGCTGTAAACTCAGCAGAGCTAGAGATAACAAGCTGGCTTGTACACATAAAAAATAGCATATTGTAGGTTATGTTAACAATAAAAGCATGTATTGTAACAAGCCGTAAAAATGACTACTTTTGTCGGTTCTAGGTAGAAGTGCTTAACTTTTTTTTTATTTTTGTGAATCTGACTTTCAAACTTTGTCTGGGTATTTATTTAATGCATTTAGGAAAAGTCATTTAGGAAAAAGTCAATAACAGACAACTGCAGATCTTTACATTTTTAAAGCGAAAACCATTAAAATGACTACCGTGGCAGTGCTAGTGTTACCTGAAGAAAAAAAAAAAGTTTAGCTAATTAATGACGTTGAACTAGCTTGGTTGCCTTACTTTCCAATGGAGCCGTTCACACTTTAAATCAATTGATAGCGCTTTAAAAATTGACACATACATGCAGTGCAACTCAATTGCCCGTTTTTGTCAACCTGCTGCTGCATTTTTCCATGCCTACCGGGTCTTTGACTCAAATCAAGCATACATACAAAAATATACTTCGGGATGACTACTGGCGCTACAGAAAGGCATCAAAGATAAACAAACAAAAAATGTAAAATAACTGTACCACAGAAGAAGCAACAGATGCACATAGAACTTCAACTGTTATTGTTTAAAGGTATGTAAAACCTGTAATTTTTGTTTGCTGTCCTATAGAAACCCCACCAAATGTTATGTTAAATGATAATTTTTGTTTATAGTTGTATATGCTGTGAAGCTTACAGGTTTACAGGATTAAAACTTAAACCTGATGTTGTGAAAACCATAATAAATAAATATTTAGATTAATTTTTTTTTATCTACTTAAATAGACACATTTTATGTGTATGTAGGTACCGTATATTGTACTGCTCTGTGATTTTTTTTTTTTAGTACACATTTCTGATAAAATCCCAGCCTTATCAGTTAATAAAATAGGAATCACAAATCAAACAAAAAATGTCACTCTCCTCCATCTAAAAGGTTGATTGTCAAAAATATCAAGAGGAATTTACCACAAAATGTTAACTTAACCCAATTAAAGGGATAATTTGGGTCAGCTGTTTAAATTGTTAAAGTCGAAGCCATATTGTCCAAATGGGACAATAGTGAATCTTCCCAGGAGTGGCCGTGCTGCCAAAATCTCTCCAAGAACAAGGCGTAAAATCGTCCAGGAAGTCACAAAGAACCCTAGAACAACAACCAGGGATCTGCAGGCCTCTCTTGCCTCGGCTACGGTCACCATCAGAAAGACATTGGGCAAAAATGGTATTCATGGCAGAGTAGCAAGGCGGAAACCACTGCTCACTAAGAAGAACATAAATGGATGATCCTCAAGAGCGCTGGAACAATGTTCTATGGACAGAAGTCAAAAGTGTACCTTTTTGGCCAACATGGGCCCCGTTATGTCTGGCGAAAACCAAACACTACATTCCACGGTAAGAGCCTCATACCAACGGTCAAGGAAGGTGGTGGTAGGGTCATGATTTGGTAATGCTTTGCTGCATCAGGACCTGGACGACTTGCCGTCATTGAAGGAACCATGAATTCTGCTCTGTATCAGAGAATTCTATAAGAGAATGTCAGGCCATCCTGAAGCGCAGCTGGATCATGCAGCAAGACAATGATTTGAAACACACAAGCAAGTCTACATCAGAATGGTTGAAGAACAAGAAATTTTAAGTTTTGGAATGGCCTAGTCAAAGTCCAGACCTAAACCCCATTGAGATGTTGTGGCAGGACCTGAAACAAGCAGTTTGTGCTCAAATCCACAAATGTCACTGAGTTGAAGCAGGAAGCGTTTGGTTTCAGTTATTGCTGCTAAAGGTGGCGTAACCAGTTATTGAGTAAAGGGGCGATAATTTTTTTACACGGGGGCATTGGGTGTTGCATAACTTTCTTTAATAAATAAATGAAACAAGTTTCAAAATGTTGTGTTATTTGTTCACTCAGGATCTCTTATCTAATATTAGATTTTGGTTGAAAATCTGATAACATTGTGTCAAATATGCAAAAATGCAGAAAATCAGACAGGAGACAAATACTTTCATGGTACTGTATGTAACACCAAGAATTAAAATTATTGCTATTTGATTCATAAAATGATAATGCTTTATAGTTTAGTTGCTTTATAAGCAAGGTTATAAAAGTATGCACATTCCACGCAGTATAGGAAGCACGCACCTAAAACAATGTATGACTTTAAGGGATGGGTAAATGATCTTATCACACTAAAAAGCTGTTACAATTGACCAAAAGCTCAACCCTCAGCACTGAAAATCCTGTTTGTCGTGTAACCTTGTGCAACTTTCTACTATACATAAAGGCTGTACCACCAAGCAATTCTTTATTATCTGAGAGCTGCTATAAGCAGCCATAGCAAGGTTCTTTGACCAAATAGGAAAACAGTACAAAGGGTTTAGATGTGACATTTATCCAAAGTTTGAAATGTATTGTCATAAAATTATATTGCTTTATAGTTGGTTATTTTATAATCAACATTATGAAAAAATACTGAGGCGACTACAAATAAAACAAAAAAAAATACAGCCCTTTATAATAAATAACAAAGCCTCTTGCAAAGCACAAAGATATTTTGCCATCCTTCACAGTTTTGTTATCTTCATGGTTGGTCATCGGATAGCTGATTTGCTTTAAGATTAGATTTTTGTGTCCCTTGGCAATAAGATGCAATTCATTGTACACTAGCCTTAAGTAGCAGCTATCATGGGTACCTATCAAGGACAAAAAATCACTTTGTACACCAAAATGTATTAAATTAGCATACCTGGAAATTTATACCGGTGGTCTCGTGTTATTGCTGCGGGCTACCAACAGCACCAGGCTTAAGCGACCACCTATAGAGTTGAAGTAAAATCTATTAAACCTAATTCATTGAGCAAGATTTGTTTTAGAAGAATGAAAACATGAATGGTGGCTCCACGAATTTGTTCAAACAGGACAAGTACTTGCTGCTTGCTGTAAGACTTACAGAATGAAGATCAGGAAAGATACAAAAATGCCCAGGTGGATTAGCATCTCCTGAGAAATGTGTTGAACTCGTAACGATGCCGGTATACTGCTTGACTATATCAATAGTCAGTACAAATTGGAACACTTCCAGAAACATTTAAATATACCCTCCAGGATATTAAAATTATTAGATTATTTGCATTTGGAATGAGAATTTCTCTCCCGAAGAGAACTACATGGAAGCCAAATTGCCCAAAAGGTACTACCAAAACAACCTGACTGGAGAGTACTTATTCTCCCCAAGAGCTGCATATGCTATGTATTAGCCACCATATGTTCTTGATACAGAATTACAGATATCAGTATAGGAAGACACAGGCACTGACTTTATTACAAGGAGCTGAGCAAGTTCCATCACAGTTATAAGGTTCTGATATATGTTAAACTGACACAGTAATCCTGACAATTCATAAATCTCAGCATCTTATCAAATCTAAATATGCCCATGTCAATTCAACCAGTGGTCCCCATTTGACCATCTAAGATTTACACAAAACCTATACAACATGTTCTGCATCTCAGATGGTAAAGTGGGGATACGGCTTGGATTTAGTTGATTGACATAGAATGATAGACGTTCTTGACAGTGGGATTTATTTTGATCAAACATTGGCGTGACTTGTTTTTTGTGCAGTGGTCTGCTTCTGTTCTCAGGTGGAAACAACTTGTTTTTGGTGCTGTAATTAAAATAGTATTTCTTTTAATAAAGATACTAAATTGAAACCTATTAAGTAGGTGTACAGACAAGGTCTATCTACAAGGGAGGTCGGGGGACCTTTAACAACTTGTGTGGAGTAGCACTCCACACAAGGGAAGCTTTCATGTCCAAATCCTGGGATCAGTGTAATGGGGGTTAAACAAGGTTGCTTCTGATGGTAGTATTAATGCACATATTTTTGTTCTGTTTTTTCTAGGAAGCCTTTCAATCAGATCAAAAACCGGTACAGTGATGTTCTCTGTTTGGACCAGTCCAGAGTAAAACTAAATGTTGTGGATGATGATGATGAGGTACTACAGCATAGAGATTAATTACAAAATATTTGATGCCTTGGCTCACCACACACCAGCGACCCCTGTGGCTGGCTGGGCACCTGCAAGCCGGCCTGTATGCAATTCAGAAATGTGTGGTGCTCTGGCTCGAGTTCTGAATAATGCTGCATGGTGGGCTTGCAGAGTGAAAATCGGACGGCTGACGGCACTTGTTTCGGAGGACGCGAGTGCTTGTCTTTGTCTCTGGGAGTAAATTGGAAAATGAATAAAATTGTTACAAAAAAAAAAAAAATAGCCTTTCAAATGTTGATGATTACGGTAGGTAAGAATAATTAGCTTGTAAAGTTCTAGTCCTTAACGTGTACAAAATGTTATTACAGACCAAGCTACATATTTTAGGTTAAGTAGGTGTTTATTCGTTCTTTAGTGACACTTTCAATTTTAGATTTTACATTTGCAAGACATGTACTTTTCTCTGATAGTCAAGTTCAAAACAATGTAACATTATTTTGATATCTGTTATAGTAACAATGTTTTTCATCTCTTGTAGACATCTGACTATATCAATGCAAGTTTTATGGATGGATATAAAAGAAAGAATGCTTACATCGCCGCGCAGGGTAAGTGGATTATTTTGATTCCCAGTATTTTGGGGTTTCATTTTGTGTGTTTTGATTGCGTTAAAATGCTACAATTGAACGATTCAAAATGGAGATGGGTGAAGTATTCACAAATGCTTGCCTTTTCCAGATTCTGGCAAATATATTTATAGTTCAGCAGTGGAATTTTACATTTTTAATTTGATGGGGATACTTTTTGTCGGCCATCTAGTGTTTTGATAACATTGTGCTTAATAAGTGGTCATTTTAACAGATGTTTAATGTTAATACGTCAGCATATTTAAAATATAAAGCAAAGGAGCTATGGCTGTTTATTTGTACAGTTCGCACTGCTTTAGGAAAGTCTTTGGGAAGAACTGTCCAGGTGTCATGGGAAATAAGTTAGCGTTTGTCTTTTTGAGCCTGTCAGCGCACACGCGAATTTTAGAACTTAAAGGCAAGGTTCTGTGGAGGTTTATCCAAGATTTTACAGATGCCATTTGTATTTTTGTAAGAAATGAAAACAGGTATTGCAGACCGTTTTTTTTTTTTTGTTTAAAAATGTGACATTTGACATTTATCAAAGTGTATTGCAGACATTATTTTTCTGTTTTTAAAAAGTAACATTTGTCGTCTTATTTATTGAAGTGTAAATGTACGTTAACTTTTTAATGAATACATTTTATTTAAAGCGCTTACTGTGTTTGGATGTGCAGTGTGTTTTTTAGCAAAAAATTATTTTAAAAACATTACTTTGTCAGCATAATTTATGTTTATGCAGTTAAAATCACTACTTGCCAAATGTTTATTTCCTTTCAAAAATGTTGTCATCATACTGTGGCTTAAGCAAATATAAGCGTTTATTCTATGTAGGCTCAAGTTTAGGTTACTATTTTCATGGTAAAATGCTTGGTGATGTGTTTTTTTTAATTTTTTTTTATAAATGTTATGGAGAAGTGGGTACACACACTTTCATTGATACAGAGGATACTGTTTTTGACATTTGAATCAAGTCTCCGTGTGGGAATATCTAAAGCTGTTTTAATATATACAGAAAACGTATACGTTTTTAGTGAAAGATGGTGTTTTAAGAGAGATGTAGATAGATCATTTGAGAAACGCACAAAACGATTGGCTTCCTGTACATACTTTCATACGATCATACAAAGAAACACACGCAGACTTCATATATATGGCCGTGTATACACACCTGTATTATGAATAATACATTAGAGTGCAGTGTGATGCGGTCTGGTTTTGTTTTTTGTTTATTTTATTCAAATAAATTGTTTTAGATTTTGTGTCGTCTTTAGGGTGGGCTTGGGCAGTGACTTGACAGCTGTAATATATAATCTAATTGCACATAAAAAATAAATCTTAATGCTTAATTGTTTGTGATATGTCGTAACCAATATACAGAATATCGTATATTTCTCTTTCGGTAATATTTGTACAAAGAAATTGTATAATGTAAATATTTGGCAATTACAAACTTAAAATGACAACTCCTCATGATGGTTTAAACTGGGAATGTTAAATAATAGATATTGTCATATTTAAAGTGTTGCTATTATAACTACTTAACACAACTATAATTGCACATAAAAATAAATCGCACGACCACGTCTTTGTATTAGCTTAAAGTTAACCGCTATTATTAATTAAAATACAACATTATACAATAAAAAGTGTTATTAATATTATAACAATGTGTTTTCGATTTTAACCACATATAATGTAGCTTTAATAAAGATTGTGACAACATTTTTATTAGTAAAACAATTTTCTGAATTAAAGTTAACAGACAGAAAAGAGACAGCTTAACCTTGCCTTTGGAAATTCAAAAATGTGCGCGTGCACAGACAGGCTGAAAAGGCAAACGCTAACTTATTTCCCGTGACACCAGAGTTCTGTCCTATTTAAGCAGAAATCCTGATTTATTAGTGTTCCGATTACGTGGTGCCAACTCATTTCCAGTATCCCCAGATTTTGTTGTCATATTTCAAAAAACATAAAATGGTTGAAATACACCAGCTGTTCTATCTGAGAGTCTTGCAGTTGTATTTCAACAAAACGTGATGTTGTAAGTAGTCAAATGTAATAACCAGTAAACAGCATTGAATTATTTGTTTGTTTTTATTGTTTTTTTAAACTTTTTCTGCTGCGTTACTATAGAAGCATAGGACTTGGTTAGCTTGCACTTTCCTAACTCCTTGATTAATTTCTTTAGGTCCTTTGCCAAAAACATTTGTTGACTTCTGGCGTATGGTATGGGAACAAAAGGTTTTAATTATTGTAATGACAACAAGGTAATTATTTCATAACAATCCAGTTAATCCTGGTATTTGAATTCAATTATGGAGTAGAATCCAATTTGAAGTGAATTTATAATTTACAAAAGGCTATTATTGTTTTCAGAGTTGTGGAAAGGGGTAGAATAAAATGTGGACAATACTGGCCACTTGAAGTTGGGCAGACTGAAGAATATGGGCAGTTTTTAATTAGAAATATTCATATAGAGATGTTTCAAGACTTCAAGCTTTCCCATTTAGAAGTTTACAACAAGGAGGTAAGATGTCCGAGATATCCTAACAATTGCATATTTGAATGTTCGTTGTCATTTTACTAACTAATTACATTTTAAGTATTGTGTTAATGTTAATGCACTGGTTTAATTAAACTGAAAACAATGTGGTGATGCACATTTAAAGGTAGAATAATGGTAGATGGTCATAATTTGTTCCATATTTAGATTTTAAAATGTTAAAACATTTAAATAAGAATAGCTAAAAATGAATTTATTTTGAATAATTAGTTCCATATTACAGGTTGTCTAAGTTACTTACCAAACCACAGGTGAATCTTAATACTGCTAAACACCTGCACCCAAGTACAAAATAATTTTGGAAGCTTATTGGGAGTGTGTTACTTTACAATTTCTGTATATGTATTTGAGCAGTATACACTTTTTTTGTCACCCTTGAAGGAATTGTTAATTAGAAAAGCATTAACCCACAGATGGGTGTACAATTATTTACAAATGCTACCTATTGTGCCATACTAAAATGTTTAATTCTATGTCTGTGTTACCCTCAACCAAACAAACAATCTTTCATAGATGTCTCCCGCTCTTTTTTTCTTCAGACCGGAGAGAGCAGAGATATTGCACACTATCTGTATATGAGTTGGCCTGATTTTGGTGTACCAAAATCTGCCTCTGCCATGCTAGATTTCAGATCCCAGGTAAAACAGCATCAGGAAGCAGCATTTCAGGCTTTTGGATCTGAATGGACTGGTCCCCCTGGAGGTCCACCTATTATTGTTCATTGCAGTGCGGGAATTGGAAGAACAGGTACAAGAACAAATATTACTACCGTGTTTTATGTTTGGTATTTAGAAAGAATCATATGTTAAAGTACTGTAGATGTAGTTGAGCAAATAGTGTGTGTGTGTGTGTGTATATATAAAATGTGTGTATATGACACACACACACACAAACCTTTTTACATAATAAAAGGGCATACAGTTGTAGTCAAAAGTTTACATACCCCCGTGGATATTTATAATTTCTAGAAAATTCTCAAACAAATAATTATAGGACATTTATTTGGAGAAATAATGTTAACTTTGTGAATGAGGCAACATTTTAAATAGATGTCTGCAATTTATTTATTTCAGCAATTTGTTTGCAAAAATCCAAAATTTCAAAAGTATTCATACCCTGACAAGGACAATTAAGTTAATAGCTAGTTGAGGCACCTTTTAACAATAATAGCCTCTTTTAAGTGATTAGGATATTTGTCAGTGAGGTTTTGGCATGATTATTTAGTGGTTTTTTTGTTGTTTTTCTTTTTACCATTCTTCAATGCAAAATTGTTGCAGTTCATTCAAATTCTGACTTCTATTGTTCACAGCCTTTTTCAATTCGGTACTTTTACTAGGCCATTCCAGAACCATGATTTTATTCTTCAACCATTCTGAAGTAGATTTTGATGGGTGCTTTGGATCGTTGTTGTGTAGGAAAGTCCAGTTGCGCTTTAAGTCAAGTTTTGTAGCGGAGTGTTTCAGATGATTGGCCAATATATTTTGATATGCTATGGATTCCATTTTACCATGTATTTGAACTAAATTTCCTGTGCCATTAGAGGAAAAACAGTCCCATAAAAGGATATTACCACCTTCATGCTTGACAGTAGGTATGGTGTTCTTCTTTATACACCTTACCAGACTTTCTCCAAACATAACGACAGTCGGTGTGACCAAATAGCTTGATCTTTGTTTCATCACTCCACAAAACCTTTGACCGATACTTGTATCCATCATTCAAATGTCATTTTCTAAACTTTAAGAGATTGTCCTTGTGACGTTTCCTAAGAGTGGCTTTTTCCTTGGCCTGCGACCATTGAGACCTTCACCATGCAATACTCGGCCTGTGGTTGAAATGGAAACCCCAGTCCCACTTGCAGTCAATTCACTTTGAATATCTTTGGCAGTCAATCTCAGATTGTTATTAACCTTCCTCACAATTCTTCTACTTGTTCTTTTGTGAAAGAACCTTCTTTCTTCCAGACCGAGGGAGCATTGTGACAGTACCATGAGTCTTGTAGTTCTTGATAATAGAAGCAGTAGTTGAAATTGGGATGCTCAGATGCTTGGAAATTTTCTTGTATCCTTCTCCAGCTTTGACAATAAATAATGTTCTGCCTAAGGTCTTCAGACAGCTCTTTACTTTTTCCCGTATTGAGTTATTGGTAATGACAACAGTCATCCTATGCCTCACCCTTTTTTATACTTTCCAAGAATGTTCACCTACAATCCAGCATTTTCTAGAGTTTATTAGAATTAGGTTCTGCATTATCATATTGAAATTTTTAGCACCTTGTAGACAATATTGTCATAGCACAAAGGGTATGAATACTTTTGAATTTGCATTTTTGGAGTTTTTCAAATTGTAGACATCTATTTCTTGTAAAAAAAAATCCTCATTCCTCATTTGCTACAAAAGTTTTCCAAAAAAATTATTTTGAGAAATTTCTAGAAATTAAATTTCTGTTGGGCTATGTAAACTTCTGACTACAACTGTATATTTTAATAATCTTCTAGAAGTAGCCATTTCTAGTTCTCAAGTGAAAACAAATCACTTTATGCCACACTCCTAGTGGTCATTTCTCAGACCGCCGTACTTGGGAATGACATTGTTTGCAGGAATAGTTGGTAAACACCTTAAGCTATTTAAGTAACACTTGCAAACAAGGATAATAAACTGGTAAGAAATTACATCTGAAAATATAGATGGTTTTATAGTTTTTTTTTTTTTTTCTTTTTCCCACCCTTGTTAGGTACCTTTTGCACTCTTGACATCTGTCTGTCCAGACTGGAGGATATTGGCACAGTTGATGTCAACCAGACAGTGAAGAGAATGAGAACTCAACGTGCATTTAGTATTCAGACCTGGGATCAGTATTACTTTTGTTACATGGCTGTCTTAGAGTATGCACAAAGGAGAGGCTTACTTGCTCCAGTGGAATGGTCCGATTCAGACTTGGAGACGGACAGTGAGTAAGACAGGACTTTTGATGGGAGAGGTCTCCTGTTGCTGTACTTGTGGATTCTGTTACATGTAAGGTGTATACTTAAGTGTCAGCTCTACAGTTTATAAAGCTTTTGTCACAAAGGAGTTCAAGAACTTGCATATGGGAATGACAAACTTGAAACCAACTTTTTGTTTGTGCTTGAAGTGTATTCAAAACATAAAAAAAACTTGAACATGGATCTTAAGCATTCTTTATTAAATGGGAAGTTAATATAAATTATGGCCTCTATTATAACGGTGTCAGTGTAGTTTTGTCTGCCTCTGTCGTTCATTATTTCTTTTTTTTTCTTTTTTTACTTTTCTCAGTGTCAGTGATTTGTTACATAAACTAACCCAAAAGCCAAAGGTAGTACCTAGATTGCTCAAGTCTTCTTAGCAATTAGCAGCAGCGCTATATATTTCTGTAACATACATTTATATTGTGCATAGAAGTTTTGACAAGCATTTCATATGCTAGACATGACATTTGCAAGCATGTACCGGATAAGCTTATTATAACAAATAACATTGTGTTGTTGATCAGGTCTTTTAATGCAAACTCTACATTTCTAGAAAACATGCAGAAGTTGGCCTTAACATTTTTGTCGTTCAAACTTCCATGATGTATTATATACAAAAGGTATTTTAGGAGCTTTTTTTTATTTTTTATTACTCAACCTGACACTACAAAGTGCAGTGTTTTGTTTAGTGGTCAACACTGCCTTACATATATGTGCCTTTAATTTATCTGTAGCACAATGTCTCCAATACATACTAGCAACTGACGTATACTTGCGTACCAGGATTGAATATTTTTGTAATCTCAGGGGTAAATTTATTGTTGCTAATTTTAAATTTAATTTCTCTTGGTTTAGCTCTGTTAATTATGCCATTTGCAGAATAGAATTTTGTTATGTTTTTGGTCATTTCTGTATTTTATATGCTGTTTAATTCAGTTTATTTATGTGGCTTTGTAAATGTTGACAGTATTAATAAATGATTGTTGGTACGATGCTAAAAAAGAAAACAGCATTTTGCTTCTACAACAACAAAAAAAAAAACACAGGTTCGTTCTTGTCTTCCTGAAGTTACTTGGAAGTCTTTTCAGTGAACTGAACATGGGATTTTGGATCAAACAAGATTCAGAAAAGCAATTTACAAAGTTATACATCCTCCTACATCAAGCATAGTGGATTTCAGAACTTAAACATTTTTATTTGCCAGTACCATAATAATTCATATGGGGGTGTAGATAGAGAATTTTTACAAGGCAAATAACTTGTCAAATTTCATATTATGTTTTATCATTCCCAGCTGGGGATAAAATCCCCTGCGAAAGGCGTAAGTGTGTTTGTATGTAACTTACACTTCACACATGTTTCCATATATCCAGAGAACCACTTCAGCAATTGTCATGAAACTTTCTATTAACAATATTTAGGATATGTTGGTCAGATTCTGGGTAAAAATCTAAATAAAAACGTTGGTTTTTTAAAAGTTCAAAGTTGAGTATGGGCTCCAGAATTGCTCTGGTTTAACTTATGCAAGCATTTGTGTAAAAGTACATCATTCATTTTGTGTTATTAAATTTACACATTGGTGTTAGGAGTCAAGTATTATGTCTTTAGCAGTGGACTCATCATTTCTGTATGTGTATATATCAACACATTATTAATAACAAATATTAAGAAAACAAACATTTGGCTACGCCACTGTGAAATCTAAATAAAGCTTGTGTAAAAGGCAGTTTGCCAAAACAAACATCACATGTATAATCCTAAGCAACTATGATTATTCTAGAAATCTGAGAATGCGATTTCTACATGTGTTCAACAGGTGGCTCCAAGTGATCTGCTTTCTTAAGAACACTACATCACAGATCTCATCATAGAAATACTACTGCATTAATGCACTGCATGTAATGTTTTCAGCCATTTAACCCTTTGATTAGCAAATTCTAAAATGCACTGCCGGTTCTACAAGTGAGGTGTGTTTTTTTTTTTTTTTTTTCTGTCTACTGCATGTGCTTGATTTATTAAGAATACAGCGTACAAACAAGCTGAAATAAAAGCTTGTATGCATGTAATGAATGCTGATGAAACAGACAAATAATTTACCGCAAATAAAACAAACGTTTTTTTTGTCATAGGTTTTGACTAAAAAATAATTAGGTCGACAATAAACAACAGGTTGGAACAACCACAACACCCCCCTAAGAAAATAAAAAAGGGGGAGCTGAACTAGAGAGAGAGAGAGAAAGAGAGACAAATAAATCATATCTGGGTAAACAGGTGGCGAGGGCAGAGCGCGTGTGTAATGCTTCAGCGAATGATACTCCTTGAAGCTTGGTGCCGCGTCTTCGCTGGACACCTGTAACTTGATGTTGATGGTAAATAGTCTTCACTGTCGCACTCTCTGACATCTGATTCTGTGGAAGAATTGTATGTATTTGAATTTGTATTATTTCTAATACTTTCCACTGAGCAATTTTCACCAGTTTACAGACACTGCTGACATTTTTGTGATGGTTTATTGGATGTAATTCAGTCAATCTCTAACAGAGGGCGCAAGATACCAATAAAAGGTGTTAGTGCTACAATATCTTATCAGAAGTTTTGTCATGCATCTCAAACCATTAGCACACAATTCTGACATGGCAGATGGGTGCATGTTTGCTTTGAAGCCATTGCTCTCTAGGTACAAGTGCAGCATTGGTGGATGGACTTGTTCGACAGCAATGCTTAAATAAACTACAGCTGCCGGGATCACATGGAACATCACAGGATTAATCTCATGAATCTAATGCCAAATGCAATTGTATAGACCGTGTAAGTCAATGAAGTCATGGAATCCTTTTTTTCTTGTATTTATCATTTACAATTTTATGTGGGGATATCTCAGTTTTCTGTGGTGAGTGATGATTGATCAAGCAGGTTATCAGTTTTTCAAGACAGTTTTTGAGCTTGCAAATATTATGGTTAATGTGAAGTGTACTGTAACAGCACAGTACCTACATTGTTACTAAATACAGAATAAAAAGATACAAATCAATAACATTAATGTAATTTTCTTGTTAATTTAAAAGTACCAATTTTGTTTACCTTAAGCATTCTTTGCAAATAAAATCCAGATTTTCAGATACTTTTTGAAGGATGAATTGCCTATCTGGAAGTTAATTACACACAGCTGCATTTAATACTGAAGAGAAAAGATAAATGAAAGAAGTGAAGAATGAGATTCAATAAAAGAAAAAAACAAAAACAAGATCTTAAAAGAGAAGTACCAGGTGGTGATCCTAGCTGAAACATGTTCTTCGTTGAGCTGAAATTACTTTTACAAAGTTCAAAAGTCCAGTTGGGTATATTTCCTAATTATTAAATGTTAAATGCTCCCTGATTAAAATAATGATGATGTCAGTTACAATGTTTTGTTTTTTTCTCCCAGCCAGTGTCCTGTACTAAGAAACATAGTATTTGGAATTTATTTCAATAAATGGTTTTCCCAGAAATAAGAACAAAGCGGTCACCAATGTAATAAATACGAACTCCCCATCATTGTTAATCAGGACAGCAATAAAACAGAAGTAGATGAAAATCCCATATAACATTAACCTTCACGATGGAGCTAAACATTGCATCAGTTGTGGTGTAAAATGTAATGTTTACACAGCAGTGCCAAAATAAGTTTTTCTGTGCAACAATAAGAAAGCTAATATTGGCTAAAAATCTGGATCGGCATTATATGTACCATGTAAAACATTATACAGTACCACAAAGATTTAAATGCTTAAGTAAAAGGGTTAACATAAAAAATTGTAAGTAGGAACAACAGAATATGATGTATGGGTTTTTTTATTTTTTATAATTGGAATTGAAATTAGATGATAAAACTTTATTTCCACTTTTACAAAGTGTGTTGAATAGCCCAGTACAAGAACATTAAGTAGACCAACAAAATATGTTGATATGCTGTGTTTGTTGTGTATTTTAGGGTCAGAGCTATTTTCGCCTGTTTTTTTTGTTTGTTTTGTTTTTAGTTTTTTTACTGTTAGATTTGTTATATATATATATATATATATATATATATATATATATATATATATATATATATATATATATACACACACACACACACACACACACACACACACACACACAGTGCCTTGCAAAAGTATTCAGACCCCTGACCAATTCTCTCATTACTGAATTACAAATGGTACATTGAAATTTCATTCTGTTTGATATTTTATTTTAAAACAGTTAAACTCAAAATCAATTATTGTAAGGTGACATTGGTTTTATGTTGGGAAATATTTTTAAGAAAAATAAAAAACTGAAATGTCTTGCTTGCATAAGTATTCAACTCCCACACATTAATATTTGGTAGGGCCACCTTTCACTGTAAAAACAGCTTTAAGTCTTTTGGGGTAAGTATGTCTTTGCACACAGTGTCGGAGTGATTTTGGCCCATTCTTCTTGGCAGATTTGCTCCAGTTTGTTCAGGTTGGTTGGACGATGCTTGTGGACCGCAATTTTCAAATAGTGCCACAGATTGTCAGTGGGAGTGAGATCAGGACTTTGACTGGGCCACGGTAGGACATTCACCTTTTTGTTCTTGAGCCACTCCAGTGTTGCTTTGGCCTTGTGCTTGGGATCATTGTCCTGCTGAAAGGTGAATTTCCTCCCAAGCTTCAGTTTTTTAGCGGACTGAAGCAGATTCTCTTGCAGTATTTTCCTGTATTTTGCTCCATCCATTCTTCTTTCAATTGTAACAAAATGCCCAGTCCCTGCTGATGAGAAGCATCCCCACAGCATGATGCTGCCACCATCATACTTCACTATAGGGATGGTGTGTCTTGAGGCATGGGCAGTGTTAGGTTTGCGCCACACATAGCACTTAGAGTTTTGGCCAAGAAGCTCAGTCTTGGTCTTATCTGACCACAAAACCTTTTCCCACATCACAGCTGAATCACTCTCATGCTTTCTGGCAAACTCCAGACGTGCTTTCAGATGGTACTTTTTGAGTAACGGCTTCTTTCTTGCCACCCTCCCATACAGGCCAGTGTTATGCAGAGCTCTTGATATGGTTGACTGCTGCACCATTACTCCACTCCCAGCCACTGAACTCTGTAGCTCCTTCAAAGTGATTGTTGGCCTCTCTGTGGCTTCTCTCTCAAGTCTTCTTGTTTGAGTGCTGAGTTTTGAGGGACGGCCTTTTCTTGACAGTGCCTGGGTTGTGTGATGCAGCTTCCACTTCCTGATTATTGATCCAACTGTGCTCACTGGGATATCCAAACACTTGGATATTATTTTGTACCCTTTCCCTAATCTATGCATTTTTGTATTACTTTATCTCTAACTTCTGTAGAATGCTCTTTGGTCTTCATTTTCCTTCAGATTCACAGCCTTACCAATGATCCTTCAACAATGGGGTTTTTATCCAGAAAATGTGACAGCAACTTTAATGGTTCACAGTTGGAGGCCAACGGTAAGGTAATTGTGTCCTCATTAGGGCAATTTCTTTCATCGGTGCAAACTGGGAGCTTCCACAGCACAGGGGTTGATTACTTATGCAAGCAAGACATTTCAGTTTTTCATTTTTCTTAAATATTTCCCAACATAAAACCAATGTCACCTTACAATAATTGATTCTGAGTTTCAGTGTTTAAAAATAAAATATCAAACAGAACGAAATGTCAATGTACCATTTGTAATTCGGTAATATGAGAGAATTGGTCAGGGGTCTGAATACTTTTGCAAGGCACTGTATGTGTGTGTGTGTGTATATATATATATATATATATATATATATATATATATATATATATATATATATATAGTTTGTAAAATTTCCAAATCTGACAGTGTACAATGAAGCTTCCATATGTAGGGAACATGGGGGGAAAATTGAATAATAAAGGAATGATGGCCATTGTGGCAAAGTGGTTAGCAGTGTGCGGGTGATCAATAAACAGACAGACAACCCAGGTACAATAGTGGTTTATTTTTAAACCCAATTGCCTGATGACCAACAGCAGTAAATAATAAACAATGATAACGAGAAGCAATACAGTGGAGTGTATTGCTTTATTGTAATCAACGCGTTTGGTCCCGAAATAATTAACAGTCCCATTCTTGAAACACCCACACGAAACACAAAACACATACACAAATCCACAGTGAGCGCTAAGGTGCTCGTGGTGTAATTACAGTTCTCTGTGAAATAGTGGCATGTTGTCTGGGTTTAGTGCTGGCCTTAGGCGACCACTCTGGATCGTGTTGGCTATCTAAATAATTGTAAAGTGCAATTTAGACACGACAAACAAAACACTCACAGTTCACAACACAGTACTCCTACCAGTTAACATTAACCATTACAAAGGAACAGATCACCTCGCTCTGTCCCCTTTTGTACTGTCTGTCATGACCCCTTGGTTAATGAGTGCAACAGCTCCTCCAATCTGATGTTGCCACATCGTTTCCCTTCCGTGTTGATGATGTAGTGTACCGGAGCTCTGCCCCTTGTCGGGATGACCAACTTCCGCCTAACTCTGGGAATGAATGGTCTGGCCATTCAGTACAGGGCACTCTGTTCTCTTTATACAGCGCCCTCACAGGTCGGGAGGAAGATGTATCACCAAGAATCATTTTGTCTCTGTCACAGCCATATATACAAAAGGGAACAAAAGCAACCAAAAAAACGGAATCGTTGAAAAATGTACAACATCAAAAAAAAAAAAAAAAAAAAAAACACATTCAAATTGTCTCAGGAACCCTGATCATTTGGCGCAATATGGAAGTATTCACTGGCTTGAATGGCCAGCAAGGTGGCAACCATGGCAACCTAACTCTTAACAGCTCTTGTCTTGTGCATCTGATCCACAAACACAAAAACCAACTCTATATCGGAAAATCTGTCCTTGTGCCTTCGATGTCGCCATTTCTCTTGTAAAGATTTTGTGTGAAAATGTTTGTTTATTGCACCAAGGTAGATCTGTCTTAGAGCGCAGCAGTAGCATTGCAAAACACTCACATTCGTGGCTCTCCCTATAGGGTCCAATACAGTTTTAAAGCTCTGATTCTCCTCTTTCCAATGGTGTATAGCAAGCACGGCTGTCTTTCATAATACCTGAGATTTAAAGCGCAGGTCACCGGAGGGATATTTAACATTTGATGGACCCTATAGAGTTAACTTTTGGAAAACTGACTGTGTTTCCATGCAGTTTAGAAAGTTGTCGCTCTTTCTCCACAGTCATTATTTCTGTGACATACCATGCACATACCACACATATTCCATGCTCTATAGGAAGTGCGTGTTAAAATGGTGCATGACTTCAATGGGTGAGGTAAAGTGTCTTCTCAAGCTAAAAAGCAGTCACAACTGACTAAAAAATCCTGTTTGTGATGTAACCTCGCACAGCTTTCTATACATAAAGGCTGTACTATCAAGCAATCCTTTGTTATCTGAGAGCTGCTGTTAGCCATGGCAAGGTTCTTTGACCAAACAGGAAAACATAAGCACACAGTACAAGGGGTTTAGATAACTCTTCATTCAGTATTTTATTTTTTTATATGACAACGTTACATAATTATTTCCAAATTATTCCATTTGACTCATAAAAAGTAGAGCTTTATAGTTTGGTTATTTTATAAGCAACATTATAAAAAAAAAAAATACTGACGCTATTACAAATTTAAAAAATACAGCCCTTTGCAATACAAAAATAAATAATGAAGCCCTTTGCAAAGCAGATATTTTTGTTCATCCTTTTACACTTGTATTATCTTTGTGTTTGGTGATCAAATTGCAGATTGCCTTAAGCTTAGACTTTTCGTTCCCTTAGCTCTAAGATGCAAGACACTGTCCACTAGCCTTACCTACCAAGGATAGAAATTCACGTTTGTACCCCTACGTATATCCACCTACTGAAGTAAAATCTCTTAAACCTAATATAGTGAGGTAATATTTGTTTTAGAAGAACAAAAACATGAAAAAGAAAAAAAAAAGTTTGTTCCATATTAAGTACGAAATGTATCCATTACCAAAACGGGTATTTAATTGTAAAGATCCCGAAACCTGAATAGAATACCAAAACAGCGTGAAAGACACTGCAGACACAGGTACCAGCATCATTTTCCTAACGGGAGAGCATACAGATGGGTACCAGTTACTTCTATCCGCATGCAGTGGCTCTCAAAAGTATTCACCCCCCTTGGACTTTTCCACCTTCTATTGTGTTACAACATGGAATCAAAATGGATTTAATTAGGAGTTTTTGCCACTGATCAACACAAAAGTCCATAATGTCAAAGTGAAAAATGAAATCTACAAACTGTTCTAAATTAATTACAAATATAAAACAGAAAATGATTGATTGTATAAGTATTCACCCCCTTGAGTCAATGTTTAGTAGAGGTGCCTTTGGCAGCAATTATAGCCATGAGTCTATTTGGATAAGTCTCTACCAGCTTTGCACATCTGGACACTGCTATGTTTGCCCATTCTTCTTTGCAAATTGCTCAAGCTTCGTCAAGTTGGATAAGGACTTTTGGTGAAGAGCAATTTTCAACTCTTTCCACATATTCTCAATTGAATTGAGGTCCGGGCTTTGACTGGGCCACTCCAGGACATTGGCCTTTTTGTTTTTAAGCCACTCCAGTGTGGCTTTGGCTGTATGTTTGGGGTCGTTGTCCTGCTGGAAGATAAAACTTCTCCCAAGTCCCAGGTCTCTTGCAGACTTCAGCAGGTTTTCCTTCAGGATTTCTCTGTACTTTGCTGCATCCATTTTGCCTCTGTCTTCACAAGTTTTCCAGGCCCTGGTGCAGAGATGCATCCCCATAGCATGATGCTGCCACCACCATGCTTCACGGTAGGGATGGTGTTCTCAGGATGATGTGCAGTGTTAGGCTTGCGCCAAACATAGTGCTTAGCGTTGAGGCCAAAAAGCTCTATTTTGGACTCATCAGACCATAGAATCTTCCACTTGGTCTCAGAGTCTCCCACATGCCTTCTGGCAAACTCTAGCTGAGATTTGATGTGAGTTTTTTCAACAATGGCTTTATTTTTGCCACTCTCTCATAAAGGCCAGTTTTGTGAAGCACCCCCGCTATTGTTGCCGTATGCACAGTGTCTCCTAGCTCAGCCGTGGAAGACTGTAACTCCTTTAGAATTGCCATAGGTCCTCTTTTTGAGGACGGCCTGTTCTAGACAGATTCACAGTTTTTCGATTTTCTCTCCATTTTTTAATAATGGACTTTACTGTGCTCCAGGGGATATTCAGTGCCTTGGAAATGTTGTTATATCCTATCCCTGACTGGTGCTTTTGAAGAACCTTATTCCAGATTTGCTTTGAATGTTCCTTTGTCTTCATGATGTAGTTTTTGTTAGGAAATGTATTAACCAACTGTGGGACCTCCTAGAGACAAACGTATTTAACTTGAAATCATGTGAAACCCCTTAATTGCAAACAGGTGGACTCCATTCAACTAATTATGTGGCTTCTAAAGACAATTGGTTGCACCAGAACTTATTTAGGTGTGTCATAGCAAAGGGGGTGAATACTTATGCAATCAATTATTTTCTGTTTTGTATTTGTAATTAATGTAGAACCATTTGTAGATTTTATTTTTCACTTTGACATTATGGATTTTGTGTTGATCAATGGCAAAAACTCCTAATTAAATCCATTTTGATTCCATTTTGTAACACAATAAAATATGGAAATTTCCAAGGGGGGGTGAATACTTTTGAGAGCCACTGTATATTTCTCTAAGAACATAAGAACATAAGTAAGTTTACAAATGAGAGGAGGTCATTCGGCCCATCTTCCTCGTTTGGTTGTTAGTAGCTTATTTATCTCAGATTCTCATCAAGCAGCTTCTTGAAGGATCCCAGGGTGTCAGGTTCAACAGCATTACTGGGGAGATGGTTCCAGGCCCTTATAACTCTGTGTAAAAAAGTGCCTCCTGTTTTCGGTCCTGAATGCCCCTTTGTCTAATCTCCATTAATCTCTACTAACGCAATAATAATTATTCTTGAAACTTTGTATTTTTAGTTTACTAATTACATGTAAATTTTTGCACACAGCCTGCTGCTTATTACTTTCCGCAGTGACACTGTGCCCGCGTGGAGCCGACTACTTCTGCCATCCCATCCAGGGATCAAGCAGCTTAAGTAAGCTGACTTGTGCTCTCATACAGGCTGCTAATAACTCTGGCTGGAGTTGAAATAAAAAATAAAATTGTTGCAAGTCACAGCACGTGTACCGTACCAATCCAGTGCAAGTCACCGCACGTGTACCGTTCCAAGGTTGCCATGCCAAGGATATCATACCAATCCGGTGCAAGTCACTGCACGTGTACCCTACCCAGGGTACCATAGCACAGAGGTTGTTCAGATTATAGTTTTGTAAACTGCATCCGCCGTCTTACATTCTGTACAAAATATTGCTTCTGAACAGCCTGTGGCAGTACTGTATTGGTACATTACTGTGCAGTGGTGCTTGGGTAGACTGAGGCAACAAGTTTTCACTGTGTTGTTGTTGCATCATACTGGTTTCCTGTGACATGCAAGGCCAGTCTCCCAGTGGAGGTAAGCATAGCAGGTGCTGTTCTTGCCGGCGGCCAGAGCATGCAAGAGAGGCACTCGCTGACCACAGATTCTGCAAGTTTTGTCGTAGCGTGTGTCTCTCAGCTCTGAAGAGACCAGAGCAGGGATCTCCCCAGTCACCTGCTAAAGACGTGGCTGCATTTTCTACAGATGGCTCTGTGCCTACGGAGAGTGGGAAAAGTGCTCTTTTCTCCTAAAATGACAGAGGAAGAGGAAGAGTCACCATTCTAAGAGATTGGCTGACTGAGCAAGTGCAGGAACTCTGGGCTTTCTGAGCTACTGCATGAGTGCACTGCTCCCCCTCCCAGACTGGCTGCTTCCTACCTCGAATTTATAATGATAGCCAGGTGCAGGGGATAATTAATAATAAAACAATTAAACAAAAAGAACAAACTCATGATTTTGGGCAGGGAAGATATTAACCCTCTCCCTGTTGTGTTACTATATATATATATATATATATATATATATATATATATATATATATATATACACACACACACACATACAGTGCCTATAGAAAGTCTACACCCCCTTGAACTTTTTCACATTTTGTTGTGTCAGTGCCTCAGAGTTTCATGCATTTAAGTGAGGATTTTTTTCCACTTATCTACACACCATACTCCACACTGTTAAGGGGGGAAAAGTTTTTATTGAGAAAAAAATTATATATTAAAAATACAAAACTGAAAGATCATAATTGGATAAGTTGCCACCCCTTTGAGTTAATACATGGTGGAAGCACCTTTGGCAGCAATTACTGCTGTGAGTCTGGTGGGATAGGTCTCTACCAACTTTGCACATCTAATTTTGGCAATATTTGACCATTCTTCTTTACAAAACTGTTCGCTCTCTCAAGTTCCTTGGGGATCGTTCATAGACAGCAATCTTCAAGTCATGCCACAAATTTTCGATTGGATTTAGGTCAGGGATCTGACTGGGCCATTCAAGGACATTTACCTTTTTGTTCCTTAGCCACTCCAGTGTAGCTTTGGCTTTGTGCTTTGGGTCATTGTCATGCTAAAAGGTGAACTTCTGTCCCAGTTTCAGCTTTCTTGCAGAGGGCAGCAGGTTTTCCTCAAGGACTTCTCTGTACTTTGCTCCATTTATTTTCCATTTTATCCTGACAAGTGTCCCAGTCGCTGCTGATGAGAAACATCCCCATAACATGATGCTGCCACCACCATGCTTCACAGTAGGGATGGTGTTCTTTGGGTGATGTGCTGTGTTGGGTTTGTGCCAAACATAATGCTTTGCATTTAGGCCAAAAAGTTCAATTTTAGTTTTGTCAGACCACAAAACTTTTTGCCACATGGCTACAGAATCTCCTAGGTGTTTTTTTGCATACTTCAAACAGGATTCAAGGTGGGCTTTCCTGAGTAATGGCTTCCTTCTTGCCATCCTACCATACAGGCCAGATTTGTGGAGTGCTTGGTATATTGTTGTCACATGCACACTTTGACCAGTCTTGGCCATAAAAGCCTGTAGCTCTTGCAAAGTTGCCATTGGCCTCTTGGTAGCCACTTAGTCTCCTTCTTGCTCGGTCATCTAGTTTGGAGGGACGGACTGATCTAGGCAGGGTCTTGGTGGTGCCATACACCTTCCACTTCTTAATAATCATCTTGACCATGCTCCACGGGATATTCAAGGCCTTTGATATTTTTTTATACCCATCCCCTGATCTGTGCCTTTCAACAACTTTGTCCTGGAGTTCGTTTGAAAGCACCTTGGTGCTCATGGTTGAGTCTTTGCTTTGAAATGCACTATCAAGCACTGCTGAATTTATCCTGAAATCATGTGAATCACTGTCATTTAACACAGGTTGCCACTTAACTTGGTGTGTGATTTTGAAGGTGACTGGTTACAGCTGAGCAAATTTAGAATTGCTATTACAAATGGGGTGGAAACTTATCCTACCAAGCTACTTCAGTTTTTATTTTTAATTAATTTAATACAAATTTCTAGATTTTTTTTTTTCACTTTGAAGTTGTGGGGTAAGATATGAAGATAAAAATGAAAAAAAACAAACAAACTATTTCAATGCATTTTAATTTCAGGCTACAAGGCAACAAAAGGTGAACATTTTGAAAGGGGGTGTAGACTTTATATAGGCACTGTATATATATATATATATATATTATATATATATATATATATATATATATATATATATATATATATATAAACTTTTAAAAATTTTAAAGTATATATATATATATATATATATATATATATATATATATATATATATATATATATATATATATATATATATATATATATATATATTTTAATGTTAGTTGACTCTTAGTTATTTGACTGGTCAACCTCTCTTGATATTGAAACTGAAAAGCATGTTTTTATAACTTGGCTTCATATTTATTTTCTATTATGTTCATACTTTTTGATATATTTGAAAATATAGAATATATATATACAATGTAATTGTAAATATAATTGTATAAGAAATTTGTTAAAGACTAAAACCCTGTATTTATATTTAAATATTAACACATAATTGAGGCGTCATCCTGTATATTAATGTATATTACCAACATAGTGGGGATGTTCCCTAGGATACTGAGGTATTAACACCTGCACATAGCTAGCTGCTACACTGGTGTCAGAAGTTAACGGGATACAATGAATAGAGAAGATGCATAGTGGAACCCGACGGAGTCATGATTGTTGTATGCTGAAACGCCAGGTCAGGAGCAGACAGTGTGCGCTTTCATGGCTGAAGGCAACACCAATTGTGAAGGCTCTCAGGAGAGCCGAGAGAGAGGGACCTCCAGATCACAGTGCAGCGTTCCCAGCCCAAGAGTCAGGATCCACCTCGCTGTCCACCCCACAGCCGGCTGCTGCTGTCGGAGAAGCAGCAGGCAGTGAGACTGGAACTCCACTCGATGTGCGCCTCCGACTACCAAGTAGGATCCACATGGAACTCCCCCAGCCGCCGCCTACCAGGGCCGAGCTGCTGTCAGCCACTGAGGCAGAGGAAGGCGAGATGCTGCCATCCGCAACGAACCAACAGCCTGCCTCATCCCAAGGACCAACACCAAAGCTGCTCTGGTTCAACGTCACCTCTTCCCTCGAAGCCTTCCTCGCAGAGTTCAAACTGCTCTCTGCCAAATATGACTGTACAGACCACAGGAAGGCTACCTACTTGTCTCAAGCCCTGGAGGTGTTAGCCTCTGAAGTGCTGTTGGACCTGAGCTGGGAGGAGAGGGTCGACTCCACGGCACTGACCACAGCTTTGAAGCGGCAATTCAGAGATTGTGATGCCTACCTTGGCTTACAGGACCAGCTCCAATACCGGAGGAGAGGACCGGGAGAGAAGCTGGGGGCTCTAGCTGTGAACATTGCATGCCTGGCGAGATGGGCATACAGTGATGAGCCCAACACCTTGCACTGGAAACCTTCCTGCTCAGCCTGTAACCACTGCTCCTGTGCCATCAGTTCCGCCATGCTGGCCAATGAACATGAAGGAAGCAGTAAACCAGGCCACAGCAATTGAGGCCGTGCTACAAGGCGAGTAGCCCCTACCTCCCTGCATCACACAACCACCAGAAGGAACACCAGGCTGCGAATATGGATACGATCCCCTGCCAAGAGGGAGACCTGCCGTCCCAAGCAGAGATCGAGCAAGAGAGTGTGCTGGAGATGTGGCCAGCCTGGGCAACTTATGGCTGATTGATGCCACCTGGAGCCCCAAGAGATGCCTCTGCCAGGACCAGATAGAAATGGGATGGGGTTCCAGTAGGAGGGGCACTGTGAGCCCAGCGACTCAACTCCAATATTAATGACTTCCAGTCCTCTGACACCATCATGGTTGGGTGTGCAGGAGACAGAACATTCTTCCACACCTCATCCACATAGAGGGAGTCCCCTGCACTGCCCTAATTGACACAGGGTCATTGATTACCATCATTCGACCAGACGTGCTGCAACAGGCAGAGATGGATTAGAGAGCAAGAGTCTACCCAACCCCAGTGCAGTTGAAGACTGTCACTGGGGAGCTGGCACCCATGGAAGGGAAAGGATGACTGCAAATTGAGTATGGAGGGGTGACAAAGTACCATGAAATTTGGCTGGCTGCAGTACAAGACCCCCCAATTCTTGGGCTAGACTTCCTGTGTGGGGACCCTGCTCCACTTACACCATGGGAACATCGCCGCCCCTGACCGTGTCAACCCTGGGCTGGTGCTGAGGCCCCCCCGGGCCTAACTGCTGCTACCTCATCTGCCACTAGCCACCCGAGAGTGCCTCAGCCACACCGCAAACCCCAGCACTAATCACCAGCGAGCAACCTGTTGCCCCAATCAACCCAGCCCGGGACCTGGTCGGCAGTAGCTGTGAGAGACTTTGCCCAGAGCAGAATGCCCAGCTGTGGGCACTGCTGGCCGAGTTCCAGGACAGCTTCTTCGCCTGCCCTGACTGGCTGCATTGACCTGGTGCAACACACCATTGATACCAGTGAAGCCCCATCAGACAGTAGCCGTGCCGACTTCCCCTCTCCCGGCAGGGAGTAGCGGACAGAATCCTGAAAGAGATGCAAGAGGCAGACATCATCTAACCCTCTGACAGTCCCTAGGCCTCCGCCGTGGTGCTTGTACCTAAGAAGAACAGAGATTGGTGCTTTTGTGTAGACTACCGCTGCCTCAATGACACCACAAAGAATGATTATTTTATCCCCTGCCATGCATAGATGAGTCACAGGACTTGGTGGCTGACTCAGCCTGGTTCAGCTCCCTAGATCTCCACAGTGGCTACTGGCAGGTCCCTTGAAGCCCACTCCAAAACAACTTTCTTCACAGGGAGAGGACTCTGGCAGTTCAAAGTTCTCCCCTTCAGAGTGTGCAACACGTCCGCCACCTTCAAGAGACTGATGGAGTGGGTACTGAAGGGCAACCCCCCCAATCCTGCTTCATCTACTTGAACGACCTTGTGGTCCATGCCGCCACCTTCGATGACACCCTAACCTGAGGGGGGTGCTACAATGATTTAGGACTGCCAGACTCAAGCTGCACCCCAGTAAGTGCAAGCTGATGCAGAGGGAGGTTGCATTCCTGGGGGACCGTGTAGGGAAGGACGGGTATCCGGACTGATCCATACACAAAATTAAGGCAGTCAAGAGGTTTGGAGAGCAGAGATAGATCTCTTTGCCTCCCAGGAATCAACCCACTGTCCCCTATGGTTTTCAGTAACAGGAGGAGGGGACCAACTGGCAGTAGATGCCTTGGCACACCAGTATCTGAGGCAACTGTTATATGCCTTCCCACAGCTCGCCTTGCTCTCGCTGTGTCTGGAGAAAATTCAGCTTACCATGGTTCTCCTAGACTCACCCATAAATGACAATGAAGTCTGTGCACACAGTCCCTTTATGTCTTCGGGTCCGGGCCTTGACTGCCTTACAGGCTCGTCCGAGCAGCATTGATATAGATTATTCAGGTTTCTGGGTCTTTAGGAGGTAAATAGCCATACGGTAATGGTAATTCTATTTCAGGGAACCAGGGTTCGTCAACACACTGTCCTGAACACTGTCCTTGGGGTTAACAGCACAGGACACTTTGGGGTGAGCAAGACCTTGAGACGCCTGTGACAGTCCTTCTACTGAGGTAGTTGTCGGATGGATGTGGAGGACCACTACCACTGGTTCGACGACAGCCCGCAAGGGACTCCCTGGACAGTCTCACACCCTGCTTCGACAGTTCCCAGTAGGGGCACCCATGGAGAGAATCGGGATGAATGTCCTTGGCTCCTTCCCCTTGTCAAACAGTGGCAGACACTTTATGGTCTGAGAGGCGTGCACCATGGCGGACGCCCTGATTGAAGGATTCTTCTCCCGCTTTGGGGTCCCCCAGGAGCTGCACTCCAACCAGGGGAGTCTCGGGTGCTTGCTGTGGTATATCACCACCTGGGGATTAAGAAGACCAGAACCACCCCCCTTCATCCCCAAAGTGATAGCTTGATTGAGCGATTTAACCGAACGCTCTCCACCCAAAGCCACCAGCGAGACTGGGACCTTCAGCTGCCCCTTATCCTCCCTGCATACAGGGCTGCCATGCAGGAGTCCACGATCTGCACACCGGCCTTGTTTATTCTGGGTAGAGAACTCCAGATCCACACCGAGCTACTGTTCAGGTGCCCACACTACCAGATGGGTCAGAGTATGCCAGCCACCTGCAGGACCAGCTGTATGTTGGCCACCAGTTTGCTCAGAACCGCCACCAGGCCACAAAATCCGTCAAAAGCGGAACTGTAGCTTTGTAATAAATTTATGTGTTTCAAAACAAGGTTAGATGTTCTTGTGGAAAATAAAAATACTCATAAAAAATCACAGTAACACATTTAAAAATAATTTTGACACATTTTTATATGTGAAACAGCATTTTCTTACTCAATGTAATATAGTTAGGGCTTGTAGTTTTAGTTTTTTAATACCTTAATTAATAATAATGCAGTGGAAATTAATAAGCTGAATTTGGCAATTAAAGCCAGAACTAAATGCAGATTCAAATAGAATCAGGTGAGATCAATGCACGTCGTTTGTTAACTCAATCAAGATATGAGGGTAAAAAGAAACAACTTCCTTTGGTATAGTGTTTGATTAAGAATGCAAATCGGCTCAAAATATGTTTAAAGGGACATCACGTGATCAAAAATAAAACTTGAAAACTAGAAGCCCTAAATACAGTTCAGTTAAAAAAAAAAAAAAAAAAAAAAAAAAAAAAAAATCACATGTTCATTTTACAATCTGGATGTAGACAATTTTCAGTAGTTTAATGTTAAAAGTCAAACTTTAGAGCATACTTATATCAATTCTTTAATTTGTGCAAAATCATATGCAGGACCAACTAACATTTATGTCATGTTACAAAAAAGCATAATGCACATGCAGTGTCTTCATGATAGTACCTTGAATGTAAATTGTAAGAAATATTGAATGTTCTCATGGCAGAGTTATCTCCTTCGACCGACACCTCTCCTGCTGGCTTTTGTACAAGAGGCACAGCATGCTGTTTTATAGTAGGAATAAACACAAAGTCTTGCTTGAACCACCACATTGCAGTTGAAGTACATATCTCTGCAGTTTTCATCTAGGAAGGAAAACAAAATATTAACTTATATTAGGATATACTTTTAGTTTGACTTTTTTCTATTGATTTGGAAGAATCTTATTTATACTTTATTTAGTTTACTATGATTATTTGTTCCTAAATATGAACCCTTTGCAGAAACAATGTCTGAACTGTTTGTATTACATGATCTGCAGCCCCATAATTTAGCTTGCTGTGTGGCAATCCAGCCAATCTAGCCCAAGTATTCAGGAGAACACAAACTTTAAATTAAGCAGTTTAAAGCATAATTTAACCATGTTCTAACTATACCAGTATAGTTTACTAAATACAGAATTCATGTGCATATCAACAGGTCTTAATTTATTATTTCAGCAGCCCTACCTATTTCAGGGATGCATTGATGAAAGTTGCATTCTTCTCTATCTTCTGGCATGAGGAATGGGTCACAGCTGCCACTCTGTGTCATGTCGTCTGCCAGACAACGGACTTCTCGTACCTTGTAACCACCTTCACATGGTTTTGAACACTAGAGAAAAAATATAACGTTTCTTATAACACATCATTTGTATATGCATTAATATACATTTCTTTCAGCATTTACCACTCACTATATAAAATGTATTTATTAAATAAAAATTAAAAAAAAAAACATTCCTACTTTCCAACAAAGTAATTGATGTTAGCTTACTTACAGCAAACAAGATTAGTTACTGGTCTTCAGTTTGGAGGTGTGTTTCTGATATCTGTATACAGCCTACATGTCTGAAAGACTGTTTAATCTTATTTGTATTGTATTTAGTGACATTAACAAGAGTATCAATTAATCCTCGTTAAAGAAATAGCTGGTGGTATTAAAAATAGTTCAATGGTATTTAGATCCATAGCTGTTTATATATTTGAAATAGACTCCTTGATGTGCTTAGGAAATGTATATGAAAATATACAGGGACTTTATTCTAGAATGTTCACTTTGTACTGGAAATTCAAAAAACAAAAACCGTTATTTCATTCCCTGAAATAGAAATGTTACCATTACCTCATGTTTATTTAATCTTTAATACCAGTCTGGAAATGGAGGAAGTTAGACCACAGTCGATCTACCCAGGAGTGGTCATCCTACCTAAAATCTCTCCAATAACAAACCGGAAAATCATCAAGTCACAAAGAACCCCAGAGTAACATCTAAGAATCTGCAGGCCACTCTCGCCTTGGCTAATGCGAGTGTTCAAGACTCAGCTATCAGAAAAAGACTGAACAGGAATGGTGTTCATGGAAGGATAGCCTGGAGGAAACCACTGCTCTCTAAAATGAACATTGCTGCCCATCTGAAGTTCGCCAAAGAGCACATAGATGATCAACAAGACTTCTGGAACAATGTTCTCTGGACAGACGAGTCAAAGGTAGAACTTTTTGGCCTGAATGAGAAACATTTTGGTTGGTGAAAACCAAACACTGCGTTCGAACAGAAGAACCTCATCCCAAACGTCAAGCATGGAGGTAGGAGTTTGATGGTTTGGGGCTGCTTTGCTGCCTCAGGACCTGGACGGCTTGCCATCATTGACACAACCATGAATTCTGCATTGTATCAGAAGATTCTAGAGGAGAATGTTAGGCCACCTGTCAGTGAGCTGAAGCTAAACCGAAAGTTGGTCATGCATCAAGACAATGATCCTAAACATACAATCAGATCTACAAAATAATGAATGCAGAAGAAATTTCACATTTTAGAATGACCTAGTCAAAGTCCTGACCTAAACCCCATCGAAACGTCGTGGCAGGACCTTAAGCGAGCTGTCCATGCAGGGAGCCCTCAAATGTCACTGAGTTGAAGCAGTTCTGTATGGAGGAATGGGCCAAAATTCCTCAAAACCGATGAGAGAGACTGACCAACAGTTAAAGGAAACTCTTAGTTGAAGTCATTGCTGCTCAAGGGGGTTATCTTTATCTATTATTAGGACTTAGATTAAGATCTAATAACATTTTAGGTTTGAAATATGTGAAAAAGTGAAAGGTCTAAGGCGTTCACAAACTTTTTCTCTTTATTGCTTATATATTACACTTTTGCGATTATTACATGTTATAGTAAATTTACTTCACGTTTTGTACACTCGGCCGTGGTTGTTCATGTAAATTCCACAGCAGCCTTGTGTCCGAGCGAAGCTGGCAGGTTGTGGGGTCAAAACTCTTAGGTAGGCACCATGCTTGAAAAACGGCCCACTTGTACCCATACTGGGAACGTGTGGACACCGCTCTAGCATTCTATAAGGTGCCAATGACCTTATTAGATAACCCAAGGTAGCACCCTGACCTGGTCTTGACTGATCTTTACAAACAAAAGTGGAAACATGGCGAGTGGCGGAAAAGCACTGTTGTGCCAAGGCATCTGTTGCCAGCGGGTGCCCATATATCATGGAGAACCAAAGGGGACAATGGGTTGATTCTTGTGAGGCAAAAAGGTACACCTGCGCTCTCCCAAATCGCTGCCAAATGAGGCTCACCACATCTGGGTGAAGCCTCCATTCTGGGGACTCCCCCTTGAAAGGAATTCCGCTGCCCAATTCCTCACCCCTGGCAGACGTAGTAAGAGGAGGTGATGGTGTGTCCAAAGCAACAGTTTGCAGGCTTACCGATGGAGATATGGTGACCTGAGGTTGCCGTGGTGGTTTATGTAAGCCACCACAGTAGTTTTGTCCATCCGAACAAGCATGGGTCTCCCTGAACCTCCTGTAAAAAAATCTGCAAGGATAGAAACACTGCTGCAGTTCCACAATATTTATATGGAGACCCTGCCACAGGGGTTTCTATACTCCTTGTGCTACCCTGCCATTCCTCATGGCGCCCCAGCTGAGGCTAGAAGCATCCATGGTGATAACCTCCCTTCTGGTAACACTGCCCAGTGCTAGGCCTAAGCGCAGGTAGAGAGGCTGTGTTTACCAGGATAGCGCCTGCAAACACTGCCGAGACACTGTCAACAGGTGGCCTGGGCTCAATACGGGCTGAAAAACCCTGTTGTTGAACCAGGCTTGGAGAGACCACATGTGCAGACGACCAAAAAGAAGGCTCTGGGAAGCTGTTGCCATCAAGCACAGAAACCTTTGAAACATCACAACTGTGAACTTTTCGTTAAGCTGAAAAAGATGCAGACAAGCAGCGATTCTCTGCACTCTGTCCTCGGACCTGGAATCCAGATGTACTCCTAAATAGGAGTCTGTCTGTGAAGGTGCAAGCTGGCTCTTTGCAGGGTTCACTGACAGACCCAACCGATGAAGGTGGTCTATGACGAGCTCCGTGTGAGCCACTGCCTGCACTGGAGACTGAGCACAAATGAGCCAGTCATCCAGGTTATTGAGTACCCTGATGCCCCTGAATATCAATGGGGCCAGAATAGCCTCCATGCACTTGGAAAAGCACTTGGGAACTCTTGGTCAGCCATGTCCTCCGAGGCAGTGATAGAGAGCAGGAATTTTAAGTACCTGCACTGTGCCTAGGCACTAGTACAGTATTGTACAGAAAAATGCCATGTACAGACACAGGGCATAGCACAATGGTGCAGTGCACAATGCACAGTACACAGTTTACGGTACAGCGGTACTGTACGGTTGGAAATAGTACAATACTCACAGTAAGGTGCCTGTACGGTGCACGGTACCCAATGTACGGTGCACACAGTAAGGTATGGTACACAATGCACAGTACACACACACAAATGTGCGGTACAGTGCTCAGGTCACCGTATACACGGTACACTAACAACCACGGCTGAGTGCACAAACATGAAGTAAAATTACTACAACACGTAATAATCACAAAAGTGTAATACACACGTGATAAAGAGGTATAAATCAGATATAACTGTGTCACTTATCTGTTCATAGATCTCTGTCTCTAATTGCTTCAGGTTGGTGAAAGGAAAAATGATGACAAAAAGGGAGACAAAACCGAACCAGGTAACTACAGACCAAGAAGCCTGACTTCTATATAAGCTCTACTTATATGTAAACTTATGGAAACTATAATAAGATCCAAAATGGAAAATTACCTATATGGTAAGAGTATCCTTGGAGACAACCAGCATGGTTTTAGGAAAGGGAGATCGTGTCTAATTAACCTGCTTTTTTTTGAGGATACAACATCGACAATGGATACTTGCAAAGCATATGACATGGTTTATTTAGATTTCCAGAAAGCTTTTGACAAAGTCCTGCATAGAAGATGAATTCTCAAACTAAATGCAGTGGGGATTCAAGGAAATGATTACACATGGAATATGGAGTGGTTAACATGTAGAAAACAGAAAGTACTGATTAGAGGAGAAACCTCAAAATGGAGCAAGGTAACCAGTGGAGTACCACAGGGATCAATATTAGGTCCTAGGCTATTCCTAATCTACATTAATGACTTAGATTCTGGTATAGTAAGCAAACTTGTTAAATTTGCAGAAAATAGGAGGAGTGGAAAACACTATTACAACAGCAAATGTCAACAGCATTCAGAACTGGGCAGACACATGGCAAATTACATTTTATAGAGAAAAGTGTAAGGTACTTCACGCAGGCAATACAAATGTGCATTATAACTATCATATGGGAGATACTGAAATTGAAGAAGGAATCTATGAAAAAGACCAAGGAGTTTATCTTGGCTCAGAAATGTCTTCATCTAGACAATGTGGGGAAGCTATAAAAAGGCCAACAAAATGCTTGGATATATAATGAAAAGTGTTGAATTTTAATCAAGGGAAGTAATGTTAAAACTGTACAATGCATTAATTAATTAGTAAGAACTCATCTAGAATATTGTGTTCAGTTCTGGTCACCTTGCTACAAAAAGGATATTGCTGCTCTAGAAAGAGTGCAAAGAAGAGAGACCAGAATTACTCTGGGTTGAAAAGGCATGTCATATGCAGACAGGCTAAAAGAATCAAATCTATTCAGTCTTGAACAAAGAAGACTACACTGCGATCTGATTCAAGCATTCAAAATTCTAAAATGTATTGACAACGTTGGCCCAAGGGACTTTTTTGACCTGAAAAAAGAAACAAGTACCAGGGGTCATAACTGGAGATTGGATAAAGGGGCATTCAGAACAGAAAATAGGAGGGACTTCTTTACAAAGAGAATTGTGGGAGTCTGGAACCAGCTCCCCAGTAATGTTGTTGAAGCTGACACCCTGGGATCCTACAAAAAGCTGCTTGAAGAGATTCTGGGATCAATAAGCTACTAACAACCAAATAAGCAAGATGGGCCGAATGGCCTCCTCTAGTTTGAAAATGTTCTTATGACGATGTTTGTGTCAGCAGTCTTTTATGCCCTCAGGGGCAGAAGCGACTGTGTCACTCACACTCCGTGCTGCTTTGATATAGTTATTCAGGTTAGATGGAATTAAAGGCTTAATACCCATGAGGTAATTGATACATTTCGTACTTGATAGGGAACACTCAGTAACATGTTGCGATTTTTTTTCTTAACACCTTGAAGGAATTAAAAAAGAACAGACAAAAAAAGCACACCTTCAAAAAGTATACATCATTAAATTGAAATCATAACATACATATATTGTAATAAGGCTGCTAAAATAATTTTACAGATTTCATGTTAATAAAACTTAATGGCTTTTAGAAATGCTGAATTTTCAATTACAGTACATTTAGTTTGTAAGAAATGTTATATTGGTTTACGTAGCGATTATGAAAGATTATGTACTGTTATACAGTATTATGTAGCCTTTATGAAAGTGCAACAGTACATGCCCTATTCAAACAAAGCGTTACTGAGAGTACTACGACAGATGTGAGTAATACAGCTTCTTTGATAAAAGTGTGTAACATCAAGCAAAGCCTTAGTGTAAAGCAGAATTGACCACGTGGCCTCTACCTTTTGAACAAAGAATCGCAACAGCACAAAATTAATCTGGTGCAGCTATTTTAACAGCATAACAGATGTAATACATCTGGCTCATAAAGGATTATCTTTGTTCTTTTTTTGCAACTAAAATGAAGCAGATGTGTTATTTATGTTTAACCTCTGATTGCAGCTTCAAGCAACAACTAAACAGTAATATCATATATCCAGAATTCTTAAAAAACGTATTCTGGAACAGGTGCCTGTTATTTGAAACAATGTCTTCACACATAGTTTACTGCCTAACTACAGATTATAAACTTTATGCACTGAAGACCCTTTGTTCCTTACAACACATCCAATTTAATATGAAAAACAAATGTATATTTCAATTACACACATACTCATTATCAGACATCTTTCTGAGTTTGCTTTGAGGCTGTTCTCCAACTCTGGAGCAGTACTTTGTTTTTTCATTACAGCCAGAACAGGAAATGTGATCTCACGCATGTAGCATGTGAAACCTAAGCTTCCATATTTCATCATATTAAGTTTGTTTTATTGTTTTTATTATAATACCAATTGTGTTCCAAACTGATCACAACCTACTATCTTTTATCAGCAAAAAAGAAAATCTTATGATTATTCTTAATCTTTATTAAACAAAAGATAACACTTGAAATCCTTTAAATTAATGTTTTACATTTTGTAAATAGCTGTATATTATGCACACTATTTTAAAATGTTTGTATATGCTACTTTTGATCTCTAAGTTAATGGATTTATAATTGTTTAATTAAATTGTATGGTTTGTCTTTTTATTTGGATACAATGGGGGGGGTAAATAAACAGTGTTACTGTATCAAACTGGTGGTATAATAATGACAGCTTTGTAGCAAATGACTTTTAAATGGAGTTTGTTGATAAAATCAATCTGTTAATGCTTTGAAATTGAGTCGATGAAGTCATTAATGAACGCATTTCTCATGAAAAAGCTTAATTGTCGTAGGTCACGTACATCGCCTCCTGTCTCAATGAATAGATAACGGGAACTCGTTAATCAAAATGCATGTTAAACGAGATCACAAAAAATGAATGGAAGCATTTTATGGAAACTACTAGCATACAGGGAGATGGCTCTCTCACCAGCGAGCAGCAGCCAAATGGAAATAAAAAAGATGGGAATAACTGTTTTTTGTATAATTTGTAAACTTAAATTTAAAATTGTGCATTTTGTCATCCAGAATGTACATTTATTTAGAACACTTCACATATAAAAATATGATTATCTGGCGTGTGGGTAAAAATTGGACAGCACGGGAAAAAAAAAATGAAACCCCATTAGTCAATTAACCTCATTCGGGGGGATATTTTGCCACAGCTTATTATATACAACTCTTTTAATGTGCATTAATCTTTTTTTGGTTAAAAAGAAAATACCTTTTTTAATGGGACTGGGGGTAAGCCACCTATTTATATTGGTTGGAATTAATTTTCTTATGTTGACATCTACTTTTGTATGCATTTTAGTATGTACAGTTGTAGGATATAAATGAATACGTCTGAAGTGACATTTGTGTTTTTAGTTGTTAGTTATGATACAGGTATACCAGGTATGTAACATTTAAGCGGTAGAGCCTGTCGATGATGACTCTACATGTGACAGTTGACTGCGACAGGTGTTTTGTGTCCCGAGTCAAAGGTGAGGGCACTATCGAAAGTCAAGGTCAGCTATCACAGGGTAGAGCCATCATCGAGAGGGCACTATCACTATTAGACAATTATTTTTACCATTGTTTTCTTAAAAAAACACACCTTAAAACTTAGAGTTACCTTGAACTTGACTGATTTGTTGGGTACCTTTCCGCTGAATAAAGACATTCTAAGAAAATAGTCCAGAACATTTTTTTTAACAAAAAACAAAGACAATACCACAATTTCACTCACCGCACTCCATTCTGTGGTGAACCACTTTGCCCCACATTTCTTCAGATAACAGTTATTTTCTGTAGGTGGCTTCTCAAGCTGGCTGCATTCAGAGGGCTCGACCACCATTAAACTGCTATTTGACCTTTTCAGGCAGACCACACTCCTGCTTTTAGTGCCATTGCCACATTCAGTTGAGCACTACAAAATAATAAAGGTTGTTCATTAATACTGTATTTAGCAACTAAGCAAAACATTTCATGTTTTCTGTTTAGCCTAGCTTTTCGACTATCATGGACTGAAATGCATCACTCTCACTAAGGACACTTAAAGAGCTACGTGGTACGGGTATTAAAATTACAGTTATTTAAACTGCTGTACTTTTCTTGTTTTGAAGCCAACTTCCCAATGTTTCAGTTTGTTCAACATACTTTTGTCAAGGGAAAGTGTGTTTGAAAACAAACATTGGAGGTATTTATAGTCTTTTGATGCCATGGCAACCACACATTCATTTATCTTTAATCTGTATGATGTCATTCATTATATAGCTAATGATGTAACAATCTACTGTTCCTTTCTATTTAAAGCTTCAGGCATCATGATATGTCTATTTATCATTTTATTATAATTCATTCTTCTATACTGTACATTATCTAATTTAATTTGTTCTAAAACCACAAACTTTAGGTCATCCATGGTGTGTTTGTTCCTTCTAAAGTGTTGAATTATTGGTTCATTATACTTGGTAAGTGGTTCTGTATTCTTTTATATAATGATGTATATATATATAATATAATATATATAGATATATATATATATAATCATAATATGTTTATATATATATATATATATATATATAATATATATATATATATATATATATATAATATATATATATATATATATAATTAAGTTAATACATGTTTAATATATATATATTAATCGTGATTAATCTTGAGATTAAAAAAAATAATCTTAGTTAATATTGGTTTTACTCGCATATTTAATTGATACAATTACTGCATCCATATAACTTAAATTTGATTTATTACTGATACTATAATGTTGGAATGTATTTTTTATTGTTTTGCCTAGGTTACAGTATTTGCACTGTTAGATTATTTTATTAATGCTATTAGTCTAAAATTAATACAGCAAAAACGATTTGATTGTTACCATGGGGTACTTGGAGCAAGTTTCATCTGAGCTCTGTATTCTAATGCTGTAACTAAAAGCAACAAACCTGTGCCAAGGAAATAAAGAATATTGAATGGTGAAATCAAAATCAACCTGATGGCTCCTCCGAAAGGAACACATAAACTTTAATGGCCTACATTATTATTATTATTATTATTATTATTATTATTATTATTATTATTATATATCCAAAAAAATGACCCAGCACAATAATAATTTTTTTATTATTAATAACTTGAAATTGCCTAAATAAAACAAAGCATTTACTGAGTAACGGTTATATACCCCATAATTGTATATACTATTGTTTCAAAATAAATGTAGCTATTGAAATAAAACAAAGCTACAATGTTAACTGGTCTGCAATCGGTAGCTATCCACCAGGACTGGTTTTATTGTACTTAGCTTGATTAATGGGTTTGCAGTGATCCTGAATTTCTAAAAGAGTACTCTATCGAAATTGACAGGTTTCATTTGTTGTTGTATTGTTGTTGTCTGTAGCAGAAAAACAACTAGTGTATTTTGAGAAGTGAAAGCATGTTTAGCCTTTGTTATGGTTAATGCTGAACTGGAAGGAGGACTGTGTTGTTATCATGAATGTTTTGTTTCTTTTGTCGTGTCTAAAATATACTTGTTTGTTATTATTAGATGGCTAACACGATCCAGAGCTGTCGCTAAAGGCCAGCACCAAACCTGGACTACATTGCACTTGTGTCATGATTAACTGTATTTGCACCACGAGTACTACAGCACTCACTGTGGACTTGTGATCGTGTTTGTGTTACATGTGGGTGTTTAAATATCGGGACCAACCCGTGGATTAAACAAAGAAATACGCAGTGCTGTATTGCCTGTTATCATTGCTGTTTACTGTTGTCATCAGACTTGGGATTACAAAATAATAAACCATAATTTCACCAGTACTTTGTTGTTTGTCCTTTGACTTGAGCACTGCATTACCTCTACACCTATGCACTGCAAACCACTTTGCCACAACGTCCCATTCACAAGTCCTTCAGTTTGCATGCTTTTCTACATAATGCGGTTCCATGACCAATTTTATATTCAAAAGATGACTACACATTCAGTCCTGGAATGCACTAAAATACCTTTAAGAAGTCTTTACTGGTAATACATGAATCCAAACAAACCTATTCATTTATGTGTTGACTTCAAAACAAGACGAGCGGCATTTTCCTCATCTGTACAACTGAGTACCAATCAATGACAATTAACTTCATCACTGAGTTATTTAAAAGCCACTTGGAAGCACATTTTCCTCTCATCCCAGCCGATAACATTTTTATTGTCATATTGAGGCTATAACTGACATTGAACATGAACAAAAACGTGTCATGAACCTGGGAAATGCAAATGATTTGCCACGTATGTGCATGTGACCATTCCTGACCCCTTTACTGCCCTAGGTATGTTCCCTATTTAATGCCTAATTTCTCAATGTCAAGTATATTGGACACTGGGCAGCAAGGGGTTAAACCTAACTCAGGAGTTACCACTTAAATGTATTTCTTCATCAACTTTAGATCAGAGATTACATTTTTGCCCAGGACTAAAATCCCACAGTTCACTGCAGAGATGAAGCATTTCTAAGGAAATGAGCAAACTGAGAGCAAAATGATTTCATATCAAAAGGACACGAGAAAGGTAAGATAAAGAGTCTCCTATAAAATCTAAAAGGATTTTAGTCAGTTTGTTTACATCAAATTCTATATTAAATCACACTGCCAGATTGTTATTGTTTGATACTCAATAATTGTGTAAAAATTGTGCAACTAAGGGGCCGCATTGTTTTGTGTTAAGTAATTAGAACCCTTTATCCCATTTAATGAATCACAATTTCATTTCTTAAAGGTTACTATTCAGCAAATAAGAGTATCGCCACACTTCTAATGTTTACCTTTAATGATAAAAAAGCCAACCAAATAAAGATCTGTATAAATGTTCCCATACCTGATCCCATGGTCCTGTAAACCACTCTACTTTTTCATTGCACATCCCAAGGCTGCAAGGTTTGCTTTCCATAGGTTTCTCATTGCCACAGCCTTCCAAAGGTAAACTGCTGATATGGTTCATGAGGCAAACAACACCTCTCGTCTGGGTGCCATTCCCACACATAGCTGAGCACTGCAATACAAAGCAAAAATCTAAACCATCACTTTATTAACCAGACTTGGAAAAGGTGTTTAAACTCTCCTGTATTCTAGAAGTGCCAATTTGGAAGCATTCTCAGACTTAAAAGAGCACAGGACTTTTTATATGTTCTTTAAACAAGCTAATCAACTTTATTTTATTTAACTTGGGAACTCACTGGAAATGACCTCCTAAACTTATGAATCCTAAAAGATCAATGCAACAATGAACACTTTTTAAAGGCTTTGCAGTTAACTTATATTTACACTACAACATGATAAATGCATCTAGACAGACCCAGTACTTTGAATTCCTGCATACTTCCCATCAGTACTGTACTTTACTTTGATATCCAAACCAAAGTAAACATTAGCCTTTTCCAGATCACCACGGATATATTCACAATAATTACTCCCAAACAACATATACAGTATTTTAATCTGAAGTCTTCAGTGTACTCTTGGTTTGATTAAGTTAATCATGGAACTGGCAGTCCTCTAACCAGGCCTCTTCAGTATTGCATTAACATATATGAGACACAAAACCAAAACACAGCCGTAAATAATCACCCAACAACCATATTGTAAAACACAGATCATGTACTCAGATATTTACCAGGGTCATCGTTGTTTGAATTTATTTCCTTGTGAAAAACTACTGGCAATAATTTTAAAGAGCATGTTTAGTAGTTAAGGGGATGGCATGTTGTGGCTCTATTATATTCCATATACTGTACTGGGAGGTTTTTTTTCATATTGGATTTTTTTTTTTTATGTTCTGGGTTTCATGGTTAATAGAAATATTCAAAGCTGCATATTACAATTGCAGTGAATTGTTAAAAGCAATAAATATTGTTAAACTAATTTCATTAGAAGTGCTTTATATTCGTTTGTTCCATTTTCTGCTGAAATAGGGTAAACCTTGGCTGCAAGCTGTAATTGTATCTTTTTCTTTTCAAAGGATCTTACCCAAAGTTGCCTGAAATCAATCAAAACAGATGCGACTCAGTTACAAAAGAGATACATTAGCAGTGAAGTATCAAAGAATGGCAAAGTTCTAAATCCTATTCTGTAATAAAACATTCGAAATACAAGAACTGCAACTGGTAACGATAGAAAGTTAGAAATGATAGAATTCTGCAACAGTGAGTTAGCAAATGAAAAATCTCTATTCAGAATCACAGATATAAAGGGGGCAGAAATTACAGCTGCACTCCCCTAGTGGTCATTTTTCAAACCACCCCACAATAGAAATGAATATTTATGGAGTCTTTTCAGAAGAAGACACAGTGTTTGTTGCTAGAAAATGCCCAATTATTCAACCCGGCTCACTACAGCAACCCCTGCACTAACTGTAAGAACATGTCTCACCACGCAGTTCTCAATTGCACACAGGCAGGTCTGCAGGTGCCTGGCCAGCCACAGGGGTCGCCGGTGCGTGGTGAGCCAAGGACTCCCCAGCCAACCTGAAACCTTCCCCGCCCGGGCAGCGCTTGGCCAATTGTGCGCCGCCCCCTGGGAACTCCCAGCGATGGTCTGCAGTGGTACAACCTGGATTTGGACTGGCTATCTCCAAGCTATAGGGCACATCCTGTGCCCTATAGCGCCTTTACTGGATGCCCCCAAAAATATATTTTGATATCCAAACCAAAGTAAACATTAATCTGTTCCTGATCACTGAGAATCAACCTTTTAGCCTGCATCTATTCACAATAATTACTGGATCTCAGCAACCAAAAAAGTATTATATTTAGTGAACTTATGTGAAAAAGACTTATTGTCTAAGACTTATATGTATATAAATACAACCCAGACTCAGCTATTATGTTTGGACACCCCTTGCTCTGTTATGGGGCAAAAATGACTGACTGGATAATGCTAATGCTTTAAATTAATTATATATATATAAAATATTTACGGGAGTCTCTTCTTAATATTATTTATTGTAATGGTTTTAGTTATAAATGTACAACTAAAAAATGGTATGATTTCAAAACTAATACTGATCAGTTCTACTGGTAATTGTGTGGTAGAGCTCCCAAACTGAGAATAACGGAAAGACTCAATACAACATTGGCCTTGCTTCAATTTGAGCAGTTTTGTAAGTGCTGAGGTGTGCAAAGTAATTCCCATTATGTTAACTAGAGGGCACCATGTGTAAACACGGAGAGTTGATATTTTACATCTAAACATAGATGTCAATGGGAAAGGACTAAAACGTGTACCCTTTCACTCCACTCTGTTAAGAACCAGCTCCTTGCACAGGGGCCTGCATCACAGTTCTCTGAGTCCTCTGGCTTTAGCTTCAGGTTACACTCTTCATCATCTACAACATCTCCCAGATTGTCCACACACTTGATATCTCGGGTCCTCTGTCCCACCCCACAAGGCACTGAGCACTGTATAAGAAACAGGACACACCCTTACATCTGGACTCTCTGTTAGTTTAATCATTTATAAAACCACTAAAAAGATCTAGTACTGTATTCTAATGAATTAATTATAATTTGTACAATTTATAACATAGTATTGATTTACAATATATGTACGTATACAGTATATAAACCACCGAAATACTAATTGCATATATATATATATATATATATATATATATATATATATATATATATATATATATATATATATATATATATATATATATATATATATATATATATATATATCTGTATTTTGTTTCCAATGGGCCTTAGAAAGCTAGTGCACAGTTTAGTATACAGAACTCTAAGTAATACACACTGAAGTCCAGTCAGTGTGGATCTGCCACTCGCTGCAGATTTTTAGCTGACAGGTGCTGGTGGTCTCTGGCATCTCCAGGTGGTGGCAGTGATGGGCGTGGATGGTTGTTGTTTGGTTAGAATAGGCCTGTCTGCACAACACCTGCCGATGCTGATTTCCAGGACCACACGTCTTACTGCATTCAGACCATTCCCCAACATCCCAGCTAGAGCACAACACACGCAGCAAGAAGAATAAAGACACAGCAGATACAATATGAATTACCAGACAGTTTGCAAATAGAGAGTAGAAACCTGTAAATCTGTAAAGAATTATGATGTGTTTTTTTTTTATTTTTAACTGAAAGATGACAAGTCTGAAGATGAAAATAAGAGCTAGTTCTGCTACAATCCATTCCCCTAATAATGGACCAGTGGATAAGTGGATTCAATGACTGTAAGAAGATGTCTCATGTTACATACAGTACAGGGGGACCTTTAATCTCTGCCAGGACTGTGACACAAACAAGATAGAAAAAAAGATCCAGGATTCTACACTAGGCTAACTAGAGGCTTCTCAGTGTCACTGTCTGATTTCATCAGGTTGAAGTTATTACTTTCATTCCATTTAAACTTTTGAACTTTAAACTGTCCCAAACAAATCCCCTCCTCCTTATGCATAAGGGAATGTACTGAAACAGAGGGTCCTTTTACTTTTAACATGTTTTGTTGTTTTTTTTTTCTGTTCAAGTTGTTGTTCACAAACAAAACAGCTATTTTTCAGTGTCCAATTTTATTTGTAGCCATTAAATATATTACAACGATATGTTGCATCGCTCCCCAATCTCGTCAACATGACCAAAGTAAGTTGGGTTAAATGAATTAGGTACAGCAGCTTACTGTTCTTACTTTTTATTTTTTATTTATTTTCAGATTTGTGTAACTTACAAAGCAGGACAGGGCTGAGAGTTGCAAGTTTCCTCTTTGGGTGTCGGTCTCATGGCTACATCACAGAGGTTGTCAGAAACCTGCTCATGCGTGATTCTTTCCACACAGATGAAAATCAAGACCTGACTGCCTAAAAGAAAAACAGATAACAACACAGGTTTTATGATTATATTAGATATATATATATATATATATATATATATATTATATATATAGGATATAATATATATCTATATATAAAAATAAACAAAATAAGTAAAAAATTAAATTTCATTTTTAACGAATTTAAATATCCAATGCTGAAATAAAGGTTGTTGCAATTTAAACTAATGGGTAAAAAAAAAAATATATACATTTTTATTTATTTATTTTTTATATTTTATTGTGAGAAGAAGCAAATGTAAAGGTAAATATTCTTACTTCTAAATCACAACAGAAGCAGAAAGAGGTATATACAAAACATGTGCTTAAGAAGTACAAGGACATAGTGTACAATGTAGGAAACCAAGTTTTACTGTGCAATGCCAGGAAGAAGGGCTGTAAGGGTGGGAGACTTGAGGCTTTTCTGGTCCTACACGATTGAGTCTCTTCCACAGAAACCTGTTGCATTAAGGAATCAGTAAGGGGACATTCTAAAGACAATTGTGTGTGAAAACCTGACAAACTCTCCTCAAAAAACAACAAGGACAACACAACTCAACATGAGTTTTAGCCTTGCCAAGAGGATTACTAAGCAGCAATGAAGAGAAAGGTGCTGCACAATATAACAGTTGCTCAGTTCATTTGGTTGAAGTTTCAGTTCAGTTATGATTGTATACCTTTATGTTAAGGTTTTAATTTGTTTATGGGTAAATGATTTTGAAATATCAGTTCTAATTCTGACATATTACAGAATGTAGAACCATTACATACAGGGCTACATCATTTCTTCTAACACTATTTTTCAAAAAAAACATTTATTCTGATTTGCGGTATCCATTGTGCACCATAACATTTTTGTGTTTCAGGTTCAGTGCTCTGTTAAAATAAAATTTGGAGTCAGATTACAAACTAGAGGTCTTCACGGGTCCAAAATAATAAACCTCTCCCAACCCAGAACTGACAGTTTTTTAACCGAAGAGAAGTAAAACTCATCAGACCCATCGCCAAATGGGATACCCTGTGTTTTGACTGAAATGTATAGGTTTTAATCCACTAAAGCCCAGGTAGCTTATTTGGGGAAGCGAAATGACTGCTCCAAATGGAATACCATGTGTTTTTAAAATGTATTTTAATCAGAAGAAAATCTGATTCAGTTTAATATTGTGAAATATCTTAAATTTACTATTCACAGAAAGGAGAAAAAAATAATTAGTGACTATGGCTAAGGTTGGAATATAACTCCTGTCAAATAAACAGATGTAGGAAAAACTGTTGATTACAGTGGTTAATGTAATTGAATACAGGCTGCAGACCTGTTAGGAGTACATGTCCACTCAGCAGAATTGGCATTGCCATGGGAATTCTAAAAAAACTCTGTTTCTAGGCATTTCATGAGAGCTAAAGTGGACACAGGAAGCAAGGCAGTTTGGACATTGCAGACTTTCAAACAAGAACTTCAGATGGACCGCAGCAGTTGTGGTGTCCTTGTATTAATGGTCAAAAGCAATGTGATCACTGCAACAGATGGACACATGCTGAATGCACACAATACTTACAGTACAAATATTAATTTTTTATTTATGTGCAAAAAATGTGTACTCAATGGGTAGACAAATTTCTTTGCTTTGCTCTTTTTGTGTGTAAGTAATTAAGCTGTAAAAGTATGCTAAAGTAATTGCACTCCACTATTTTTTTATTTACTGCAGTTTATATACTTTTTGCATCCTGTAATTTGTTGAATTGTTGTTGCACCTATCATGTATTTGCACTGTATATATAACTGCACTTATTCTGTATCTAGTATGTTGATACCACTGCAAGTCTACTAAATAAATAATAAATTCCTTAAGATGTTGGCTGTGATTTATCTACCCTGCAAAAAAACTCACTTTTTTTCTGTCTTAGAAGCATCTATATTCCACTTCCAAATACACATCACCTTTATCAAGTTAATTTTGCTGCCCCTCCAAATTAGCTACCCTCTTTAGTGGGATAAAACCTGTACATTTCAGTTAAAACACACGGCAGCTAAATTTGGAGCCGTCATTTCTGCTTCTCATTGTTCTGTTTAGGCAGCTCATTTTCAGGGGAGGCGCTATTTATCAGACTGGTCTGAAAATCTGTGCTACGGGAGGCCCACTTGGTGGGGGAGGATCAGATTCTCAAAACACAGGATGGGAACGTGTTCCTGGGACCGGGAAAGAGAAGCCACACATCTCCTCTGTGCCACAGTATATCTCCTGCAGAGTAACAAGGTAATAAATGCTTCAGAAGCTCACAGAGCAATACTTATATTGCAGCAGGGATACCTCGTCCTGTGAACAGAGACCTGGTTGAATACATTTTTCTACATGTGTGTCTTGTACTGTTTAAATCCATTACCATATTTGGTAATGTATTAATACTGTAATATTAATGCATTACTAGCAAATATTTATGAAATGTGTCTATGTTGCAGACATGCCCATTACACACATCAGTCACTGATATTCTCTTTGAAAAATAAAAAAGTATGCCATGATATGGGAAAGGACCTGCAACACTTTAAAAAGGTGATTTTAGACACCATAGTGTCTATTCAGTTAATATGGCTCTATACCTCCAACTTTCATAATCTAAAAATGAAATCATATATAATTAAAATAGGAACTTTCTGGGAGTTGTCATATTATATCCAACATTCTGTGGGAAATGTTTCTGTAAACTGTTTACGACAGATATGTGTTGCCATTTCCATAAAGCCCATGAGACGCAGTCCACACTCCACAGCTGCGCAGGACAATTGGGTGGATTTTTTTCCTTTGATGCAAACAAAGTTATTGAAGGAACACAGCAACTAGAGTGGTTTCAAATTAATAAACTATCCTGTTAAACTATTTGCTGTGGTTTGTTAATGTGGATCAAACTTTTTGTGTGTGTGTGTGTGTGTGTGTGTGTGTGTGTGTGTGTGTGTGTGTGTGTGTGTGTGTGTTGAAAAGGAATTCCTCTATTAATCAGGTTTAAATTTTTTACAACTTGACATACAGCCTACTGATAAAATATAGTTACATCGAGCCCTATTCCTAAACTTGAAGGACTGTTTTAAGGACTGTTTAGAAACATACTCTTAGGTAAAACAGTTCCTTGATGTAATTAACCTAAATAGACCAACACAGTCCTTAAAAATCACATTTTGTAAAACAGTCCCAAAGATTTTGTGCATAAGGACCATTCAAATTTTTGATTTATAGTCATACGTGACTAAAATTAACTTCTAACCTTTCTGTAAACAATATAAATATCACTCCAGACCACAAGTCAAGAATCAGGTGCAAAATATGTACTCTTATTAGTCTGTTGGTGTTAAGGTTTATTTTAGAATTAAGCACTGCACTTTGCTTTTTGAAATATTTCATTTCTTACCTGTTTAACATCCTGTATGTTTTCTTTATAATTACATGTAGTTAATTCTGCTTAAATCATTATTTTCTTAACAATTCCAGTAAAAATGTTCCTTTTCGGCCACCTGTAAAAGCTGGATTTGTGATGTCAGGTGCAGCTGCGACAGTTAATAAAGTAAAAGTCTCCATTTAGATTAGCCGTCAACAAACCACCAAAGCCAAGGTGTGTTTATATGTGAAAGTGGCGGCGAGCCCATATATTTCCAGCAGACACAAGTCTAATTATAGTAACTACCATTCCGAATGACTGCAACCCGCATAGAAAAATAAAAAAATGCATTTTGAAGCTAATTGCTTTTTCATTTTTTAAAACCGAATATGATGGGTAAGAGAGTCCCATATATCCCTTACAGACATTTGGTTGTTTTTTGCTTGATTAAAATGTGCATCTCTAAAAGAACCCATGTGACAACCTTTGGTCTTTATCCAAAACTGTTGCTGGAAAGCCTCTTATTTGCTAATATTGCTGTTAATATTGTAGATTATGATCTAGTGTTGATAGAATTCTAAAACCATATAGTGAGGTCAACTTTAGTACAAAGGGGAATTAAGGTTTTCGCCAAGTTTCTATTTGATTTTTTACAGGTTAATATTTTAGGAACATATGATCCTGCATTGTATTTTTTTTATTTTGGGTTTGTTTGTTTTGTTACTCATTTTTAAAATCTCTTTCCACAGATTCTATCTTGTCAACACTTTCTGACTTCATGTCCACACATGAAATATTAAAATGAAAACTAAAACACAAAACTAATTTGCACCACAAGGACTTTGATCATTGTTACAGCATTTTCAAAGACACCAGCCTAAACCAAGCACAAAGATACAATCACAGTTTAGATACAAAATCAAGCCCTGAGAACAGCAGGAAGCAGAAAGTACATTTATTCATAAAACCAGCCGTACACTGGTGCCATCCTCAATTTGCATGTCATGCTCTGAAAACACAAAATATGCAGTTAAGAGGTTTCTCACGTACCTCAACACAAAAATCACGTTCAACGCCAAATACTCATGTTGCAGTCAAACTGAAGGGCCTGCAATAATACAGTTCACATTCCCTGCAGTGCAAAAATAAGAAATTATAATTCACTGAAGGTTACTGTATGTGACCTTCAAGGTCACACTGCGGCTATTAAATAATCTGTGTGTAAAAAGCAGACAAGAGGTAAAAAAGCCTAATGCAGAATGTTGCAACTTGAGAGAGGGAACTTTATCACAATTGACCTATACTATGTTGTGTCAGAGAGCAAAGGAATTTGAGCTGTAAATCTCCCTCCTAACCAGAAAGGGCGCTGTGTAAGGTTAGTGGTATGCTTCCTCCTAGAAGGGCAGATCCCACGGTAGGCGGAAACCGGAAGATGACCATATTAGGGGAAGTACGTAGCTGCTTGTACACAGAAGGATTCCATTACAATCAGCTACAGGGCAGACAACGATTGGAGAAACCATGGCATCGAGTTGATTGCAGGGAGGAATTTAGTGGTACAAAGAGGAAGCAGCTACGTCAATACGGCACCTTACACTGAAACATGATTTTCGTAGCCGAAGCATGTGTTTTTGTAGTTTTGATTGTGTTTGTCTATTGCTATTTCAATGTTGTTGAAGCTGACATCCTGGGATCCTTCAAGAAGCTGCTTGATGTGATTTTGGGATGAATAAGCTACTAACAACCAAACAAGCAAAATGGGCCGAATGACCTCCTCTCAACTTTCTTATGTTCTTATGTTCTTATGAGTAAAGAGATCGGGCGCTGCAGCCATGAAGCCAGCACTTATGTATATCGAGGTTAAATAAATGTATGTGAAAGTACCAGCTTTAACAAAACAGTACTGTTCATAATTACAATGGTTGAGTAACAATGTCATTTATACTTCAGGTAATTACACGCATTATAAAAATTGGGCATGCACAGAATTGAATGCAATTAAAAAAAACAACATTTATGTTGAGCTGCAAATTCACTTTGAATAGTTTTGATAACCCAAGAGGGGCTTTAAAAAGCAATGAATATACAATGAGGATATAACATTACACCAATCTACAATACCTGAGGCCGACAGAATTAAGGTCAGTGAAATAATCCCTGTTAGATACTTGAGAGTTTGTGGTTTTATAAATTACCAGAGCACTCTTGCAAGCCACTTTCACAAAACAATGACTTATTCACCAACTGCTGTATAACTTACATTTTAATCAACCGTTTGTAATAAGCTGGCAGTCAGCCCAAACTATTGAAATGAGGAAACCATTTATTAACTCAAACACTGGAAGCCAGTAATTATTATCACCTCTGAAGCAGCAGGAATGGAAGTCTTGGCTGCTTTCTCCTAAGTTTAATACAAGTCAGTCCTCTTTAGAAACCAGACAACCTCACCTAAGAGTGACATCATCCACCATCCATCCATTGCTGCCAATTGTGGAACTGCATGTATGCCCCTAGTGATGTAACCCAAACACAACTCAGCCCACATGAAGACTTAATCTGGCAAAGGTTTCACTGAAATTCATTCACAGTGGCTGTCTGATGGAGTGATGATCTTCCAGCTTAGTAAATATCCACAGTGTCCATCCTGCTAGCCAGACCTCTCTAATTCCTAAACCTCTTCACAGGTACCCTTAACACATTTCAGTTCTTACCCATACCGTACACATTGTCAATATACATTGCACATGTTTTTGTTTCATATTGCAAGCCAGGTATTTTCTCTGCTTGTTGGGATCCAAGATATAAAATACAAGGGAGTTGTATTAATAGGTCACCTACCTGTCAAGTGTTTTGAACTGAGAAGTTATTCAAACATATAGGATTGCTATATGCTAATATATAACACAAAGGATTGCTACTTGGTAAAACATGAGCAGGTGCATTGTTTAGAATTTATTTGGTGCAGTTTCAACTACTTGAAAACGTAATCTTGTAAGTCAGTGTTCGTGTATACCCAAAGAACTGTGGAACTTCTGTCATTGTGATTTTGTGATCTGGAATTACATGGTGTTTCATATCATTTGTCAGCATATCTGTTATACTCTCAGAATTGTCATATAAAGAAGGTGAACCCTCAGGGTGCCGTGTTAACTTTTTGACCTCTGTCACAGACACAGAATCAAAATGATTTTTGGTGCAGGTGCAGTTACAGGGACCCAGATGATGTGAACATTTTATATTTTCCATTTCACTAGAATACAAAGATTGTTTGAATACTTTCATTGTGTTACCAGAATACAGGTAGGAGAAGGGGACCAGTTGCTTACAGTTCTGATAACATTTTTATAGATTTAGTAGAGAGATAGAGCTTACCCAAAGTCTCTGAAAACTAGTATAGTTAAAGCATGTCTATTTAGGTGAAATAGATTATAAATATTAAGTAGAGTCAAAGCACATGTTCTTTATTTTATTATTATTACTGTAGCCTTCCTTTTTATGATGTTTGGAGTCATTTTTATTGAAATGAATACTATGTTTGAGAGCTGCTCTTGAGTTCTAATTGTCTGATGTAGATATTTCTAACATTGGCTAGATCAACTTTTTCTTTTGCACTTTGCTATATACAGGATTATTTAGAAATGACCTTAAAAAGGGGAACACAACATGATAAAGTATTTAATGGCAGCAAGTCATGGCAATAGATGTATAGCTTTAGTGGACCTGATGTATGTTCTGTTTGCACCACTGCCACCTCACGACTTGAATTCAACTAAAGAGAAGTTAGATTATTATACTGATTACTCAAAAAGATAACTACTGTTTCACACATTCCAAAACTTAACATCCTTTTGTATTTCCAATTGCAAAAATACTATTAAAGTCCATAATGATTCTCACAAAAATCTAATTAACACCCACCCTTTATGCACAGTGTAATCTATTCAGCTAGTTTGGAGCAATTATGCTGTGAATATATTATTATTATTATTTTATTATTATTAAAATTATTTTTTTAAAAGATGGTCATTGGTAACCCATCTTTCAGATCAAATTCTCTGCAATATCTTATACCCAGAATAATAATTTTATATGTATACTATATCAATATATATAGATATATGATATCCACTCTCATATATATATATATATATATATAGAGAGAGAGAGAGAGAGAGAGAGAGAGAGAGAGAGAGAGAGAGAGAGAGAGCGAGAGAGAGAGAGAGAGAGAGAGAGAGTTGTTGTTTTTATGTTGTTTTCTTTGTCATAATGTGTGGGTTTAGGAAAAATTGAAAGAAAAAGACATTCCACATAATGCCTATAACACATTTAAGAAAATTTAAGATTTTTACTAAGAAAGAAGATTAGTAATCAATAAAACATTCAAATAAACAGGAACCTTTGAAACAAACAATCTTTTATCAACAAAAATGTCAAGTTTTCTTCAATTAACAAAAAATACCCCTACAATAAGGCTTAACTAGTCATTAAAAAAAAGACCAACCATTTCTTAACATATGGCCACTTTTACCATCCTCCCAAAATGTTTTTTTTTTTTTTTTTTTTTTTTTTTTTTTACTGGCAGTTTTGAAAGCCCTGATAAGTACAAGTCATGGACGCCTTTACCAAAGGCAACATTGACTAGTCCAAGATGAGCGCTAATCAGGGTAACCTCTAAAACCACCCATTAGCACCAGTTTACTGTTTACATAGTTTAAAGTACTCTTTTATTTTATTTTGAAGAACCTTAACAGCTTTAAACCACCAGGCTGAACAGGGGATTTTTGGTTATCAAGTTAAATAATTGTGTTTACATTCCTTAGCATATTTTGCCTGTTTATTTTATAATTTTAATAAAATTGTTCTCATTTAAAATACAATTACTTTATTATTATAGTATATTAACATATACTTACCTATTGTTTTTCCTTATTCAATTAATTTAATATGTTGATGCACATGCGTCATGCCAAGTAATACATATTTATTTATTGATTCATATTGTGTCTGGTGCCTAACTCTGTCTTAAAGAACACTTCAGCTAAGAGAACACCTCGCTTGCTTCCTGGGAGTTGTTGTTCTTTTAGTCAGAGACTACTGTATTGGCTTCGAGATTGAGTTATCATTTTTAGTTCATTAGGTCAAAAGCCGTAATAAATAAGACACCTGCGACACATGGCAACACTGGAAGGAAAAACAGTATGTAGTTTTCTGACTCTCAATATTTATTAATAGAAGCTGTGCTATTTGGATTTTTACATATTTATAGAAGTTTACCAGACCCTGTTGTTGTAGTGAGCATAGGCTAAATTAAATTAAGTTAATATATTGCTGCTTAAAATATTATATATATATATATATATATATATATATATATATATATATATATATATATATATATATATATATATATATCTTTTTTTTATGTTTGCAAAAACATGATTTTATAAGCCTACATGTTGTAAACACTTTTACACAGACCTATAGCATTACACAGTTTGTGTTGCTGTAACCTGTAATTTGAGAAGGTCTTAAATGCATTTAGGAGCAAGCGATCTAAATATATTGCTCAACGTTGCTGTGTATTAATAGACAAAAATGAATTACAGCCAAGTATCATCGCAGAAGAGACTGAAAATGCTTTTTACCTTTCCCACAAGTGGCACTGCATTCAGTCATTCCAGCGTGCTTCCAGTTGTATGCTGTTTGTCTTTCCCTCCTTTCCTCCAAGGAGTACAATTCATATAGCTCAGTGGTGGTTGCAGCCTGCTCTGGAGGGAATTGGTTTGTGTGGACACCATTTACAAAATTGTCTCCATTGGTATCAGGTAAGATGTAACCTTGTCCATTCTCAGTATATACTCCTAGTTGGCTGCTCAGAGCCTCACCTTTGTTCAAATGATAAGAGAAATAAAATACATTCAATAATAATTTAACACAAATAATAACTATACATGGGAGTTTTTGTAAACAAAAACAATGCATTCCCTGCAGCTATGGTGTGTGTCATATAAGATTTAATGGTTTGTATACATAAAGTAAACTGGTCAATGTCATGATAAGCAACACTTTTAGTATGCAATGTTCATATAACATTGTGAATATAAAGTCACTAATTCAAATGAATCAACGAATACATACATATATGTATACCTATATGACACCAATTTCTCGAAGTGCTAGAAATTTCGTTTAGCACCCTCAGGAAATGTACCTGTCACCACGGTCAATTATCTAGCAAGTACATTATTAAAAATATTAAACTCTGTAATTATTTTCTCTCTGTATCAGAATCCCTGTGCCTGTAAAATCCTCCTTAATGACTCCTTTTGAGTAACCCATTGCATTCTGATTGGTTGCCACCACTGTGCACAGACCTCGGATTGGCCTGTTGAAATCCAATATAAGCTGTTTTGTAGATGTGTTTTTTTGCTATTAACACTTCTTCTAACATAGCATGGTAGGAATACGACTATTATTAAAACATGTGTCTAAACTGTTTTTCGCTTCAGAGAAATCAGCAGCGGTGTAGTCAATGGTGTTGCTAGCTGAATGGGCCCACTTCCCTTTTCCGGTTTCAATTTTATATTACTCTCTCCTTTATGTTGTAACTGATTGCTATTAATCCAAATCAGAATTTGCTGCTGATTTTCTGACAGGTAATTGTAAAGGTTTAAAGGTGCTAATCTGGAAAACAGTTTTGGAAAAAATAGCTGCCGTTTATTTGCAGTTAGAAAAAGTGTAGTAAAAAGCTTTGAACGTTATCCTGTAACTTTTTGATCTTCTTAATAATGTTATTCTGGCTGCATACTTGTATACAGAGCAGAACAGTGCAACACTTGCATCTGATTTGTTGTACTACACTACTAATTGACTAAATAAACTACATATTACTTGCTTTCAACAGCAGAGCATTTCTATTTAAAGATCATTCTAACTTGCTTTCTGTATTCAGCTTGCTTACATTTGCACTATTAATATATAGTATATCAAAAAGGCTGAATACACCAGTGCTGGCTCGTCATAAGAGGCTATGGAGGCCAAGCATACATGTAATTTTGTAAAAAAAAAAAAAAAAAAAAAAAAAAAAAAGCTTATCTTATGTCATGCTTTCTACAGTCTGCTGTATTGCTATGCTTAATGTAGCCTCAAAATGGGTGGGATTCTGTGTGTCTTCAATCTGCAATCACCCGCTGTCTGTCAAGTTTTAATGTATTTGTATTGGCTACAGGATGCAAGTTTGCAGCTAGCCTCTACCACTCATAATTAAGCTTAATCTTGACGTATCTGTTGCCAGGCAGGTTATGGGTCACGTGTGGATACTCGACTGGATTTTCATTTAGTATGTTGTAGATTTTTTAAATTCATACACCATTTTCCTTGCTTTCAATTTAGGAAAAAATAAGAATAAAAAATAAAAGAAGTGAAAATTTGAAAATGAAATTTACTGGTTGCATAAGTATTCAGCTCCTTCAGTCAGTACTTGGTAGAACCACCTTTTGCAGCAATTACTGCTATGAGTGTTTTTGGATAGGTCTCTATTAGCTTTGCACAGTAGGATGGTGAAATTTGTGCACATTCTTCACGGGAAAATTGCTCCAGTTCTGATAAGTTTGTTGGGGATCGTCGATGGACTGCAATCTTCAAGTCTCGCCACAAATTTTCAATTGGATTCAAGTCAGGACTTTGACTGGGCCACTCAAGAACATTAATTCTCTTTTTGTTCAACCACTCCAGTGTGGCTTTGGCTTTGTGCTTCGGGTCATTGTCCTGCTGAAATGTGAATTTCTTCCCCAGTTTCAGAGACTTGGCCGACTCAAACAGGTTTTCCTCAAGGATTCGCCTGTACTTTGCACCATCCATTATCCCCTCTATCCTGACAAACTTCCCAGTCCTTGCTGAAGAGAAGCATCTGCATAACATGAATCTGCCACCACCATGTTTGACAGTTGGGATGGTGTTGACTGGGTGATGTTCAGTGTTGGGCTTGCGCCAGATGTAACGCTTGGAATTTAGACCGAAAAGTTCAATTTTTGTCTCCTCTGACCACAAAACTCTTTTTCCACATATCTGCAGTATCATCTACATGTTTTTTCGTAAACTCCATACGTGCTTTAGGATGAGACTTTTTGAGTTATGACTTCTTTCTTGCCACCCATCCATACAGACCAGCTTTGTGTAGGGACCGGCTTATTGTTGATGTGTGAACACTGACTTCCATCTCAGACACAGAACTTTGCAGATCTGGGTAGTGTCTTGGTGGTATGATGCATCTTCCACTTCTTAATGATGGACTTCACTGTGCTGAGAGGGATACATTGCCTTTGAAATTTATTTGTACCCTTCCTCTGCTCTGTGCCTCTCTACCACTTTACCCCTGACTTGTTTTGAAAGCTCCTTGGTCTTCATGGTTGCTTTGTTGGATCACTATGTGAGTTGCAGCTTGAAAGTCTTTATATACCTGAGGAAAATTATGTACAAGTTAAACCACTTTGAGTACACTCAGGCTGAATCCATTTCACTATTTTTATGACCTTTCAGACAAATCATTTTCACCTGAGCTGATTTAGGGCCACAGTAACAAAGGGGTTGAAATCTTATGCAACTGAGATTAATCTGTTTTTCTCTGTAAATCTTACTTATTTATATTGTATATGCATTTTATAACTTTGTCAATGTGGAGTAGTTTATGTAGATTCTACATGTAAAGTCTAATTTAAAAGCATTGTGGAGTACGCTCAGGTAGCAACAAAATGTGAACACTTTGCGGGAAGGTGAATACTTCTGCAAACAAACCACATATATATATATATATATATATATATATATATATATATATATATATATATATATATATATATATATATCTCTGCAGTCACAGGAGTGGAGTGAGGGGTCTGCTTCACATGGAGAAAAAAGGAAACGGAAAGTCTCACATGGAAGCTGAGATGTATTGGTGGAGGAGGTCCTTAAAAATAAAAATATCTGTTTGGTGCACAAAAGAGAAATGGTTCTTTTGAGAAATAAAATATGAGACAACATGACTCACAAAATAAATGCACTAAGGTCAAGTACACTTAGAACTAGACATGACATTCAAAAGAGATACTTTTGAGTCCTTTTGACCTTCAAGACAAAATGAAATACACAAAACTATAGGGGTTCCAGGGTACAAGGGGGTGAAACCCAGCCCTGCTCTCCACAGATCAGTGTGGAAGAGAGAACACTGTCTAACTGGAATGTGGTGCGCTGGAGGGTCTTGTTAGGCTGGATATTGGAGGGAGGGTTTAAGAAACTACACAGCTGTAATCATTTGCATTGACATTTTCTGCCAATACTGCAGCCCTGTCCATGTTTTGTCCGTGTTAAGAACAGCTGAGACTTAAACATTAAGTTAAATATTGACTCAAAAAAGATACTTCTTTACACCAAAAGTGTACGATGAATCATTTCCCTTTTCCGATTTTTATAGTCAATGATATGCAAACAGACGTTATTTTAGGATTTGTCGGATTGTGGAAAACAGTCGCTTTTTGGTATGAAAGACATATTTTAATGAATCACAAACAGTTCCTGACCGTTCTTAATCTGTTGATAGCTACGAATTTTGAAATAATTTGACACTTTGATGACTAGTGCCCGTAACCTCAATTTTTTTCGCCATTGCCACCCTGCAGAGCAGGCTCCATGGATTGGGGTTAAAGTGCGATTTGAGTACAATCAATAGCACACGTCCTGTAAACCTGTCCTCTGTGGGGAAATTTTATTTAATTCCCTGTGAGCTTTAGCATGTTTTTTTTGTGTAAATGATTAAATAGTTTGCAGTTAAAGCTGAATGACATAGTTTCAAATAAATACTTAATAAAGAAGGGGTGTCAAACATACAGCCCCTGGGGGAATACTTGGCGGGCCGCCCATTAGTTTCTAAAATTGCATTGATGTACTGTATCGTTTTGGAATTCTTTAAAACAACCCGCCTCTTTAATGTAATACACCTATTCAATATGTGCACCATATGACTGATCAAAAGAATGGATTGGCTAGTACCCATTTTCTTACACTGGACGTTACAGAATTAAAACATGTAGTGAGCATTGTTATCAAGTGTGCGAGAAAAGAAGTGTCAAGTGTGCTGACAGAAGTTAAAAATGGTACATTTCAAAGTGGTGCTGTTTACTATTTCGCATTTTCACAGCTTGCCAGTATTTTATTTTTTTTTTTTCAGTGCTGTTAAAGCATTATATACTCTGACATTTTTTTATGTTTTTACATTTGTGATACTGAGGTTTTTTGTCAGTGTTCTAGGAAAGCTGCTTCTAGTTAATGTGTTTTGAGTAAAAGTAGTATTTTTGAATATATTGGCCTACATATAATTTATCACACATTTTCATATACATTATATATATATATATATATATATATATATATATATATATATATATATATATATATATATATAAAGACACACACACACACTTTTATTTATTTTTACTGTGCGGATTCTCCTCAACAAGGACCCATTCACTTCTATGATGGAAACTCAGTACTGTCTAGTTCTAATGCAGACTTCTCCCAGCAACCAGACCCACAGCCCCGGCATTACAGAGAACAAAATGCCCCTGCCAGCAGGCTCAGCCTCCGCAGCAGCTATTTTATAAGGATTGGCCGCTTGCCTATCTTTTAAAAACCGACAACAATATCAACATCCCGGCTGGAAGCAATAGTATGGTGTTGTTCAATATTTGTTGTACCTTTTATATCTGCTACACCATGCTACCTGCTTCTCAAGTGCACTTCTGCAAACTTGCTCTCCCAGAGCTTCAGGACAGGCAGCAGCACCACCCTCCTCTCCAATCACGGTCACCATCCCCTCCCACCACAGCAACCAAGAGATGCAGCCGAAACAAAGTTTATTTTTTGTTAACAGGTTTCACACTGCTACTCATATTGGGGTTTCCCACGCTCTACACTTCCAATTTCACTGTTACTGAACTAAAGATATTATCATAATGTATCAACGCACATTCGCAATAACTTACACTTGGCAACCTCAGATCCTTAATTTCTAAATAAAAAAAAATGGGACCTGCTATCCTTACTGGGCCATTTCAATTACGCAATTTGCATCATCCCCCAGGGCAGAACCATCATCATCCCCCAGGGCAGAACCTTCATCATCCCCCAGGGTAGAACCTTCATCATCCCCCAGGGTAGAGCCTTCATTTTTCCCCAGGGTAGAACCTTTATCATCCCCCAGGGTAGAACCTTCATCATCCCCCAGGGTAGAGCCTTCATCATCCCCCAGGGTAGAACCTTCCTCATCCCCCAGGGTAGAACCTTCATCATACCCCAGAGTAGAGCCTTCATTTTCCCCCAGGGTAGAACCTTTATCATCCCCCAGGGTAGAACCTTCATCATCCCCCAGGGTAGAACCTTCATCATCCCCCAGGGTAGAACCTTCCTCATCCCCCAGGGCAGAACCTTCATCATCCCCAGAGTAGAACCTTCATCATCCCCCCTTATGCCTAGAGCTATCATTGTAATGCTTTATCAGGGGTGTAGCTAGATACAGATTTTTACTGAGGCAAAAATCACATTTTTGTCTAAAGACAACCTGCATATCCTGTTCATGTTACGAATGTGAATATTGTAATCTTATAAAGCCTGGAGACTATTAATGCAAACTGCAAAGCAACATAAGCCGCTAACTCTTTTTACCCAGTGACCCACCTTGGATGATGTTTGAGAAATGTCATGACCCATATTTTTAAAAACAAATTGTCTCCCAGCAAAAACACAGCAACCTAAAATCACCCTATTCACATTGTCAGAGAAATGTGATATTAAAAAAAAACACAAAGAATATAACTTATAAATATAAATCAGCAGATGGGTTTATTTCATTAATACCTTCATTGAGAGACATGCATTTGGTTCACTGCTACTGAAGTTAATGCTGAGTCTGGTGACACTACAACTGGAGCTGGTAAGACTGGTGCTGCTACTGCTGGAACTGGTGCTGACATTGCTAGAACTGCTAAGACTGGTGCTGCTACTGCTGGGACTGGTGCTGACATTGCTAGAACTGGTAAGACTGGTGCTGCTACTGCTGGGACTGGTAAGACTGGTGCTGACACTGCTGGGACTGGTAACACTGGTGCTGACACTGCTGGAAATGTAAGACTGATTATGACACTGCTGGGACTGGTAACACTGGTGCTGACACTGCTGGACTGGTAAGACTGATTATGACACTGCTGGGACTGGTAAGACTGGTTCTGACACTACTATGGCTGGTAAGACTGGTGATGCTACTGCTGGTACTGGTAATACTGCTGCTGACACTGCTGGGACTGGTAAGACTGGAGCTGACACTGCTGGGACTGGTAAGACTGGAGCTGACACTGCTGGACTGGTAAGACTGGAGCTGACACTGCTGGACTGGTAAGACTGGTGCTGACACTACTGGGACTGGTAAAACTGGTGCTGACACTGCTGGACTGGGAAGACTGGTGGTGCTGCTGCTGGGACTGGTAAGACTAGTGCTGACACTGCTGGACTGGTAAGACTGGTGCTGCTACTTCTGGGACTGGTAAGACTGGTGCTGACACTGTTGACACTGGTAAGACTGGTGCTGACACTGCTGAGACTGGTAAGACTGGTGCTGACACTGCTGGGACTGGTAAGATTGCTGATACTAGTGTTAGGACTGATAGAACTGCTGGGACTGTATGATGCCACGATTAAAAACACTGATATAGAAGGCTTTACTTTAAATATAGTTTGCCAATCTTCCTAAGGCCTGATCTATTGAAACACTGCAACATGTCCTCCTGGGACATCTCCTTGTCTCTGTGGACACATAGCAGGGCAAGGCCATTCAATCTATTTTCACCCATACTGCTGATTTTTACCAAGACGGCTGGCTTAATGTACGCTACGCACCTGTATATAATACCACACAGTCCATAGACAGATAGACATGGGCCCGTGGAACAGAAGAAGGAAGTGATTGGGCTGATATTCCATTATACAAAACATTATAGAAAATACAAGTTAGATTCTCCAGGGAAAACATGCCCCATGAATGCATGCATCATCAGCATCTGGGTGTTGTCAATGAAATTAAGTTGCTGACAGCTGTTATCCTATTCTATGGTGTTGACAGACATCAGCATGGTATCAGTCCAGCGCGGCGTGTGCTATGTGATTCACAGTTGTAACTGAATTCCACCCGTGCAGCTCACATTTTAACAAGTCTTTATTTTTCTCCTGTTAACAATTTCAGCAGTCTGTGTGGCCTTATGCTGTGTTCTACATTTGAGGCCAAATCATTTGGATTTGACAGCAGAAACACATTTCCTAGAAACTTTAAACCTGCTATATACTGTCCTGTTTACTGATACTGAAAGAGACAAGTACAGTTAATTGATAAATTGAAAAAACAAGACAAAAAAACCCCAGTTATATCAGAAAAAGTTACCTAGTGGTTGAATGTCTGAATTTGGAATAGGTTGTATGCTGAACACATTATCCCTTGGTAAAATATACTCATAATGCACACTCGGATGAGGCTGCTGGTATATGACCTAAAGGTGAAAAGAAAACCCATTATATACATTGCCATTTTAAAAGTTCCTTTGCACAATTTGAAAAAACAAATACAAAAAATGCACAATATATAAAGTAATCTCCTTGTTGCACTGCATGCTGATCAATATATTTATTAGCAAAATAGTATGTGTGAATGTTTCCTTTCTACCTCATTGCTAAGACAGTGACCTACTGTAGAAATGACTGTCCACACAGATAAGCAGTGTGTGTGTATGTGTAAAATGTATTTGACCCTCCTCCAAATATGTAGAGATACATGATGCAATTAACATAACCAGCTTCACAGGAATGAGCCATATAAAGATACTAAAAACTGAAGCACCAGAACCTCTCCTCTACTGCAATGTAAAACAGCAGCTCTTACTAGCTGTACCTTATTGTAGCAATCTAGTCAGTCGAGATAGGAAAGTGGAGTCTATACAGAACATGCACGTTTACAGCATTCAGAGCACAGCAACACAATAATTGAAAAGAGTACAGGCAAATTAACAGGGGTGGATTCAATTACAACATACAGCAACACTATTATCTGTGTTATTTCCCTGATCCATGGCATATTTATTCAAATTCCAGACATAGTAGAAAATTCTATTTGCTTTTATTTTAAAACACATATAAACAACACCTCTGGAAATTTGGCAGAATATGGCCATAGAGAAGGCTGTTATATTTTTTGGATTGGATCCTAAGAAGTATGAGTGATCTTGAAAATTACATTTTTTGTACTGTGAATTCTCTTTAATACTAAATATTTTCCCATATTTTTACAGGTGGCTACATTGTATGACAACCAACTAATAAGTACAAAAGATGGCCTCACACTGTCTTTCACATTTGAGTTTGTATAATTACAAAAGTAAATACAGTTCAGATGTAGATAATGCCTGAGGTCTCTTACATAAACATATAATACTTCACTAGTTGGTCCCTCGGCAATAATGGACTCCCCTGCTTTAGTCCTGATCTCATTGGGCCTCCTGTAGGTCACTGTTGTTCCTGCTGCAGCGAAAATGCCTGGTCTATCGATGGCCCAGTTTCCATTGATGACTGGTTCGCCAAGGTGATTTCTCAATGCTGTATGTGACAACAAATTATATATATATATATATATATATATATATACACACACACACACACACACACACACACACACACAAAGATATATATATTATATATATATATAATAATATTTCAAGATCTTAGGATCTTAGGATCCTTTGAAGTACAAGAAAAAAAAAACAAGTATAGCACTAGTTATGAGCTAGGATTCTAGCATTCATACTCACTATTATAATTTTCATAACTATACTTTTGTATTTTAACTTGTATGCTCTTTTGTGTTGTTAAGACTAGTTGATTGAAAATGATCATTTTTATTAATGATCAATTTTTATTAACAAAATTCCAAGTGTGCGTATAAGGTTTCTCTTTTTTTAATTCAAAAAAATTAAGTCAGTTAGCTACAGTAAAGTTAGTACAGATGAGAATTATACATCTTAGCACTAGTGTTAGTGTTATTAAATTAAATTGAAGCAATTCAAAATACACACCGAGGTAATTTTTACTTTTAACCATCTCTGTTATGTTTATTTTTGTTGCTCCTTTGGGAATTTCAAGAATTTTGTGATACCCAACTGACAGAATTGAATGTTTGAAAGTCCCTGTGATAACTTCACAGGCTGAGTTGTCACCGCCACAAATTCCACATTTGTCCACGACGGTTTTGGATCCCAGTAAGTCGTCACATCCAACATCCTACAAAAAAGAAAACAATCAGCTATGTTCGTTCTGTCAGAAACAGGATTTTATTAAGGTACTTCATGAACACACACACCACAATGATGGGTAATCTTGGATGTAGTTGCCTGTAATTAATGACTGTCAGGGAGTTGACACAGATGTGGAAATGGCTTTTAATATAAATTGCTGTTATCCTTTGCCAGGCGAGTTAGTGTTACTGTGGTCAGGGACATTTACCATAAGAAAGTCTGACTATATTACCCCAGCAAACTCACTCTCTTTATCATTCTCATACATACGACTAATACAATGTGTAAATACTTTGTTTTGTGGTTATCCCTGTTATCAAACCAATAGACAGAAAACCAGTCAGGCTGAATTTGTTTTTTTCAGCATCATGTTACATGGAGTAATCACAGTAAAAAGGTTACATATAAACTTTATTGCAAAGTGCAATGCAATGGTTGTTAGAAAATAGGCCAATAAAAAAAAGAGAACAAGCTATGTTTCCCTCTCCTTGGCACTTACACTAATAGGAAAATGTACTTTGTTGACTTGAAGACTGACGCATTAGCCAACTCTCCCATTCCTTTAAAGCAATTTAAAAAAAAAAAAAAAGACAGTTCCAAGTGGACAGAATGTACACCAAACACACATGCATTTTAAGTCACTAAATGGCCCCTAATTTATAATGGCTTTGACTCATACAACCAGTGTAGATTTTTTTAAGCTGATACCAGAGTATTTAATTTGGTACTGAGTGGGAACAACCAGTAAGGAGTCCTATACCTGTCAATAACTGCATAGGTCTGCTCTCTGACATGTATTGGGAAAGATGCACACATGCATAGATTAATCTCTTTGTTTGTGTATTCTATAAATTCCCATGCCTTTGTGACAGAGGGAGTGTCTCAAACAATGGTTGACTGGCTAATCAATCCCCCTCCCATATACGTTTGGGCTCCCCAGATATAAATAGAATGCATTTAATTGTTGGAAATAGTGTGATTCTTTGGTGGCTTTCCAGTTTGTGGTTTACTTATGGAGCATCAAATGAAATATTTCTTGAAATTTAAGGCGCCGCAAAATGGGATGAGAGATGTAACATGGGGTTAGGGTTAGGGTTAGGGTTAGGGTTAGGGTTAGGGTTAACATGGGGATGTTTTACCTTTTGGGAGGGATCTGAAGTTACAATTTCTGCAAATCAGACCGACTTTTACTAAACCACACAAATACCTGCGTTAGGAGCATAGAAACAATAAGAGGGAAGAAAATGTACTGTATTTTGTAATTAATGAAGCATCTCACTTGTGTATGTAGATTTATACTAGTCATTTTTTGTTGGCGTGGGTAGGCTAAGGGCAATATTGCTTTTACATTTTAGAATAATAATGAGGTTAGAGAGATAAATACCAAGTTTCATCACAATTGCAGTTTTCTCTCTATTCAGTTAAGGCCAAAGGTTTTGCAGCACCCTATAGACTGAACACATTTTGCTTCATAAAGTAGAATAAAACCTGCTGAATAATGTTACATTAACATATATAATTACATACCACTTTGTAGATTACAAGATACTTAATGAAAAACTGAGAAAAATTGAAAAATTTGACATTAGACAAAATTTTTAACATTAGAAATACTGTCCTACTATTATGGCTTCCAGTAGACTTTTACGATTTTGTAGTCTCTTTGATTACATGATGTTAAATAATCAGTTATGTTTCATATATATATATATATATATATATATATATATATATATATATATATATATATATATATATATATATATATATATATCTAGTGACAGAAATATAATGATTCTTGGCAGTAAATCTCCCACCTGACATGTAACTAAGCAACAAGAACAGAGTTCTCTGAAAAGGGGGCGGAACTCCATTGCATTAACGCATTGACCTGGAAGGAAAACGACGTGGCAGCCTCAGATTAAAGGTGCCAAGGGATCATGTGACAGCATAAAAAGGGGACAGAGAGACACAATCTGTTCCTTCACTTTGGTTTGAGTTTTTGAACCAGTAAGGACAGTGAGAGACCCTGTGAGAAATTAAGTATTGTGAGCGTTTTGTTTATTTGTCTGTAATTGTCTTGTTTTGTAAATTACTAGACGACTAATACAATTCTGGAGCTGTTGCCAAGGACCTTCACAAAGCCGGAACAGCACTGCACTACTGTCACCCACCACGAGCACTACTGCACACACCCACGACTGGTGACCGTGTTGGTATTATTATGGAGCGGATATTTGTGTTTATTGTTTGGGATTGCAACCATTTGTTGTTTACTCTGTGCAATACACATTGTTGTGTATTGCCGTGGTCTTATCATTTGGTCACTAGACCTGTTTACAATAAAATCCCTTTCCAACTGGATTATAACTCTCTTTGTCTGTTTAATCTCGCACAATCACCCCTGCATCTGTACACAATCAACCACTTAGCCATATATATATATATATATATATATATATATATATATATATATATATATATATATATATATATATATATATGCAAAGTTTTTTGGGGGTGTACACAGAAGGTTCAAATTGCTACAGTAATACTAATTTCACTAATAGTTATAATTGCACAATCCGCAATTTGCAAATCTCCGTGCCACATGTAAAGGTCAGCTGTAATAACCCCTGATGTAGCAAATAAAACCTCCTGCATTCACAACAAAGGCAGAAAAGTGTTCTGTGCCAGCCCAGATGGACCTGTGAGCACAGGGCATGCATTGTAATAGATGTCTTCTATGCTATAGGAACCATTATCAGTACAGGAAGCAGCAACCATGAACCGCTGCCTGGGAAAGTAACTATAAACGATGTTAGAAATGTTTTGTCAAAGTCAACTTTAAAGTCATCTATATGCCAGAAATATCATTTTGTAATAAAACATTTTTAAATACATTTAACAGAAAACAATACATGCACTGACTTATTTTTTCTTTTGTCAATGCTGATGGTGCTTAGCAAATTGAATCCTCAATTGCTGAGAATATTTGAAGAGAGAAAAAAAAAGTACCTTTAATTCTATGGGGTGTTGTTTGTGTCATGCATAATTTTGTCCACAAAATGATCTTGACATACTCTACTTGTACATTTAGTGCACAAAAGGAAAACCAACTATACAAAAGGTAAAAAAATAACCTCATGAATTTCATTATGTCCACAAGGCAAAAATTATTTTGTTTTATGTGGACAAAATTATTTTACTAATTTACATTTTGTGTTTTTCTAAATTCCTTTTGTACACATAACAGAATTTGCGGTTTACATTTTGTCCACAAGAAGCTAATTATGCTTTATCTTTTCTCCCCAAAATCATTTAAAATAAAAATACACACAAAAAATGCAAATGTAATGGACAAAATGTGCATTCTGTGGACGAAATTAACATTTTGTGGACAAAATACATAATTTTGTGGATGAAATGAATCATTTTGTGGACAAAGGACGAAATGCATCATTATGTGGACGAAATGTACATTTTGTGGACGAAATGCACATTCTGTGACATCACTGGTGACACACTATCACATGATACATGTGTCAGCCAGTGCTTTGAGACTGGTGCTTGACAGTGCATACCTATCTTTTTTGCTGGGCTTGTTTCCTGGTGGGAATATTTTCTTGCATGAGATTACTTTTCGGAGGTAATTTATTCCATGATTGTACAAAGCACTACGCAGTTATATTTGTTCTCAACCGAACCATGTCGTAAAATATTGGGACCGGCACAAGTGTGTCTATAATATGTTGTGTCCCCTCTGTAAAATCTTCCTGCCATCTGTGGCGCGTGCATGCTGCCTTGGATAAATGGATCAGTTAAATGAATGAATAATTATTAAAGTAGCCAATTTTTTTTTTTTTAATCTATCAAAAGCATAGTAATAGCTTTGTTATTTATCCTCTCTTTAGTCCCTCAAAATCTATTTACCGGTACAGTATAGTGAAATATTTTTCTAGTGTTTAGTTTAAGCAGCATTTGCCCCACCCTAGCCAACAAAAAAAGCAACGTGGTTAATAACATTTGGATGTGATTTAGACAAGGAAAAGATATATTTGTTCCGTTTGGGATGACTGAAAAATCTAAACAAATTTATAAATGATATCGACCATTTAATTTGTTTGTAAAAATACACAGCCATTTATAGAATTCCTATAATGTATTATAGACGTGATTATGTCCCTTAAAAGTCTATTCTGTTTTTTAATCAAACTCGTGGTGATTGTAAAACAAGATCGCTTTGTTACTTTCTTCCATAACTTGAACTCGACTCTGATTCTATTCTGCTGCACAAAAGAAATGCAAAACTCAGGTCTAATGGATTTAATCAAATATTGTAAACATAGATATTGTAGCATTTCACAGGGCAACCAGAAAACAGGAGAGACAGACACGCTTGTTCCTAGTTCCAAAATCTTTATTCAGTAGTTTCTCCCCACGCACATTCAGAGTCCACAGCTTTCTGTCATTCTCAGGAACCATGATTTACTCGGCCTCATCTACCTTGCAGCTCAGGCCTATGTTCCCCTCTTAAGCCTCGGACTTTCCTAGTGCGGCTGTGCTTCCCATTGACGCCGATGGCGATCGACCACGCTCTCCTCGGCACCGACCCTGAAGCCGAATTAACTCGGCACTGGCTTGACCATCTCCTCGACGCCGACCCCGACTCCAATTGCTCGGCTCTGGTTGGAAACATCTTTGATGCCACTCCTGATGCCGATTAAACTTGGTACTGGTCAGAATACCGACCTCGGTGCCGAGACAATTTAGAAGCAAATTTCAACTGTTTGACACAATGTTACAAGATTCATCACTGTTGTAATTAAACATACTAAACTTGTAACTAAACATAGTTACAGTGTACATTTTTCTGTAGGTTCTTTCTGGCTTTAACAAAGTTGTGAGGTTACGTTGTAACAATGAATCTTGACGAATCTTGTAACCTGTCAGACCGTTGAATTGAGTTCAAATTCTTGTACCTGTTTATACAGTTTAAGTTTTTAGTTTTGGTTTTGTTATCCTTTATCTCCTCTTCTTTCTTACACTGCTCTCTCTTTCTCTCTTTTTATATTTTTATCCCTGCTGCCACCAGTAAGTAAGCTCCTTCACCTGTTGTTAATAAATACTGTGCACAACTTCAGACCTGTTGCCATCCAAAATTTGTCCCCCGAAACGTGCTCCTGCCAATCCTTAATTTTACGCACTGCTGATCCACAGCGAGGCCACCAGACCTATAGCGCCGGAGGACAACACAGATCTGGCGTCTCCACCACAGAACCACAGGCGCCCTATTGGCCACAGGGGTCGCCGATGCGAGGTAGGCAGTGGATTCCCCTACCGACCTAAGCCCTCCCTACCCGGGCAGCACTCGGCCAATTGTGCGCCACCACCTAGGAACTCCCGGTCACGGTCGGCTGTGACATAGCCTGGACTCATCTACCTGTATTTTTGCTTCCAATTAATTAGTATGTTAAACAGGGTGTGTCACTGCAATCTGTTGCATTTATTTATTTATTTATTTATTTATTTATTTATTATTATTTATATTTTGTGTTCCAATTATTTCACCCTCGATTTTCTCCCTAATTTGGAATATCCAATAATTTTTTCCCCTCACCACAGCATTTTCACACACAGCTCAGGAGACCTCAAGGTTCAGTAGGCATCCTCTGAGACCATGACTAAGACAGCTTCCTCTTTTACACCCAGGAACTCAACAGCGAGTGTCAGCAAGCTACTGGCCTTTAGAGGACAAAGACCAACCCTGCAGGTGTGTCCTTTCTTTTACATTACTCTTACTTAAGATAATCAAAGCAAAGCACAAAAAAAATAAAAAAATGCTTTGCATATCCATGTTGGAGTAAAAGTTATAGTTATTACACTATGTAACACAATTTTTATTCCTGGGTAGTGTGTTATTTCCTAATTGCTTATGCCTCAAAAGTAGAGAAAATAGCTATTATTTCCCACAAACTTTGCTTTTGTGACCAGGACAGTGATATTTCAAAATATCATTATTTCCAATGGGAAAACGAGCAAATGGGTGTCTTTTCGTTCATATAAAGTCAGAAAAAAACAACATATGAATCCAAATTAACATGTATTTATACTAAAGTAATACAAAAATGACTACAAAAGATTTAGAAGTGAGTAGTTTTTCGAGATTATATATTATAGATTATATATTATACTGTAAATATATTTTCCCATTGGAAATAGTGATATTTTGAAATATTACTGTCCTGGTCACAAAAGCAAAGTTTGTGGGGAATAATAGCCATTTTCTATACTTTTGAGGCATAAGCAATTAGGAAATAACACTTACTACCCAGGAACAAAAAAAAATAAAATAATTTGTTACACTGTGTTATTGTAGTTGATTGCAATTGCTGTTCTAGTTTAATACTTTTGCTAGTTACAGTTAATGGTGTTTTCATAGCTGCGGTTTAATTTGAGGATTGTAGTGTAATTAAGAACTATGAAAATAACAGAACATGTTTAATGCACTAAGGGCCTCATTTGCTAAAGGCCACTAAATTTAAAGTTGGCATGCATGTAAAGTAGTGAGACCAACATGCACAATAAATCTAAATTTACTGCCCCATTTACTAATAAAGAACACATTCATTTCTGTGCACATTATTTGACTAATTTTTATGCTATAGCGAGCACTAAATTTTGTCCGAGTGATAATTTAATGTACAAGTTAGAGTCTGAGACAACACATGACCACCTTCATATAAAAAGCCCTAGCAGTCCAGGTGTATCCTTTGGTCAGTAACTTATTGTGAAAGGTAGAGGTGGCTTACATTGACCAAAAATGAGCAATCAACAGACACAGCACTCAGCAGCAGGACAGGCAGAGTCATATATTATAAAAGTCATGTTGTGCAATGGCATATTTTTCTTTTTGTTCTGCTTGCTTGAAAATTTTTGTTTGGACACAGGCTCCATGGATCAGGGTGATAGTGCTATGTGAATAAAATCAATAGCACTCATCATATTGGAGAAGCCAGCAACCTGGTAGAAGCCCACTTTCACGGCCTGTAAACCTGTCCTCTTTGTGGGAAATTTTATATAATTCCCCGTTACCTTTAGCAGGGCACGCAGTTATATTATACGCATGAGTAGCTACAGCTTTTAATGGCCTTTGAATCCAACTAATCATAGGCTGAGAGAAATCCTAGTGCACTGGACAAATGTGACACTGTTCTGATTTTACTTGGTAAAAAGACTGAAGGGACACAAACCTAAAAAAAAAAATATGCAAACACACCAGAATATATAAGTACAAGGTAGTTTGAAATGTATCAGAACCCTGGAATTCGAAAGACACATAAAAAAAAAAAAATCTTTATTTACTGTGAAAGAATACTTCACTCACTCACTCACGTTCATTCACCTCTTTTAAAAACTAAGACCCAGCACACAGAAATGGAGTTTTTCTCTTCTGCGCACTTTTAATAATACAGAAAATGAAAATAAAAAACAGTAACATAGCTCTTTTCGAGTACTAACTAAGCAAAACAGGAACAGCCCTGTCTAGCCCGGGATAGCTAAACTGTTTTCCCGACACAAAACAAAACACACAGTTAGCACGATCGTACACACAGTTCCTTCTGTTTGACTGTACACATCTTCCTGCTTCCTTCTACTTAGCAGTCTCAGATTCAAACTGTGAGGCTTATATGCTCCACAGTAACAATTATGGGCAGCTGGCTCTAATTTACAATTATGCCAATTGCCAAAACAATTAACAAATAAAACAATTAGCAAATACATGTGTTTGGCAGGGAGGATTTTTAACCCCGCCCTACTCTGCTACACATCCTCCCTTTGTGTAAAACACACCTGGCCATTCCAAGGCCACTTCCCTCCACCCTTAAAGGACCACCCGACCTCATGTCCCACGGGCTGGCTTGAGGGTGGGTCGGTCCTTCCTCCGGCACCCACAGGAAGGGACCATGAACCAGTGATGAGGGACCCCACTGTGGTAACAGGGCAACTGACACGCCGACCGGAGACCTGGTGGGCAGTGCAGCAGGCAGAGGTCTGAGGATGGGTCACGACGTAGCGACCTCTGAACCACCAGGGGGAGCACAGCAAAAGGCAGGGGGAGCTCAAGCGACGTCTGCCATCTGCGTCGCTACATCTGAGGTTACAGGGGGAGGACAGTGGGCAACCAGGCGAGGAACTGTGCCTGGTGGAGCACATTCCTGGGTTCCAGGTCCAGTGTTGGGAGATCCGGAACCTGAGGCAGTGTGTCCTGGAGTATGGGGCAAGGGACTGCACTGACCTGCGCCGGACAAGATTTCAGGGGTGATGGTTAGGGCTGTGGTGGAGGCACCTTCATCACCTCCTCCCCCTTGTCTGGTGCTTCTCCCTCTGGGGTTGGAGACAGCAGGACTTCTACCAACCTCCACTTCTCAACCAGCAGCTCCAGCTCTGTTGGCTGTGGTTCTGGTTTCTTTTCTCCACTGCCTGTTCATTTCTTGCTCTGTATTCTTATTTACCCTTTCTATTATCTCCTTTAGATCTTCCATTTTCTCTTTGTCTGGGTCTATAGGGGTGCCCACACATGCTGCCACCATCTGTGAAAGAATGCTCCTCTTTTAAGAACTGAGACCCAGCATACAGAAATGGAGTTTAGAACTTCTGCACACTTTTAATAATACAGAAAATGAAAATAAACAAACACTAACCTAGCTCTTTTCAAGCACCAACTAAACAAAACAAGAATAGCCCTGTCTAGCCAATGATAGCGCAGCTGTTTGCCCGACACAAAACAAAACACAGTTAACACAATCGTACACACAGTGCCTTCTGTTTGACTGCTTGACAGCAGGGAGCACACCTTCCTGCTTCCTTCTACTCAGCAGTCTCAAATTCAAACTTGTTGTGTCAATGTCAAAATTGTGAGCTGCCGGCTCTAATTGACAATTATGCCAACTGCCAAAACAATTAACAAATAAATAAAACAATTAGCAAATACACATGTGTGACAGGCTTGCGAGTGGATAGAGGCCCAGAGACAGACTGCAGTTCAAAAAAATAATACTTTTATTATAAATAAACACAAAATAAAAGGGCACAAGGGCCAAAACAAAGATATTTAAGCACAAATAAAAAGACACAGAACAAGACTTACAAAGGTTTCCAGGCTGGGCGATGCCTTCTTTGGTTGAGAGGACCCCAGATATCCAAGGAAGTATGGTGATGCTATCATGGGACCTGGACCCTCCAGCAGATGCTGCATTGACGGGCAGGCAGTACCTCTGGACAGTGTGGGGGTGGCCTCCTCGGACGGTGTGGGTCCCCCTAGCAGTGTCAGACCCTCCGGTGGCGTTGGACCCTTCAGGGATGGTGGCCCGTCTCCCTCTGGTGGCGGAGGCGGGGACGGACCCTCAGGAGGCGAAGGCAGCATGCGGACCCTCGGCAACCCTAGGAGACAAAAAGGAGACACCAGCAGCCCCAGGCAATGCGGAGCAGCAGGCAACCCCAGGCGATCCAAATGTGGCATCCCTGAGTGGAGCGGGCGTGGCATCCCCGGTCGGTGCAAAGCAGGCATCCTTGGGCGGTGCGAGGCAGGCATCCTTGGGCGGTGCGAGGCAGGCATCCTTGGGCGGTGCGAGGCAGGCATCCTTGGGCGGTGCGAGGCAGGCATCCTTGGGCGGTGCGAGGCAGGCATCCTTGGGCGGTGCAGGTGTGGCCAACAGTGCAGGAACCTCTGGCTAGGGTGGCAGAGGCCAAACTTCCTCCTCACTGTCGGCCAGTGAAGACAGTTCCAGCTCCTCCGATGGCAATGGCTGCAGTCCCCCCCATTCTAGTGGCCTCTGAGGCAGAGCTGGTACCTGCCGTAACGATCGGGTGCGCCTCCGCTGGGCTCCTCTCAGCAGCACATGTAGAGGCTGCTTTAGGGCATCAGCCTTCTCCCCTTCTGGCTCCTTGGTCCATGGCCCCTCCCTCTCTGGCTCTCGGGACAGCGGCTCCTCCCTCTCTGGCTCTAGGGATGGCGGCTCCTCCCTCTCTGGCTCTCGGGATGGCGGCTCCTCCTCCTCATACTGCATGGGGCAGATAGCCACCATGTATCCGCCGCGAGTCTCCTCAAAAAAATCTCCCTCTCTGGCACTGGAGTCAGCGGCAACAGCTTCTCTCCCTCTGGCGCTGGAGACGGCTCCTCTCCCTCTGGAGGCAAAACCAGCAGGTATTCTTCCTCTGCTGGTGGAGACTTGGGTGATGGATGCTCTGCCTTCCTCTTCCCCTTTCCCCTTCTTTGCCTCCTCCTCACCTTCCTCTCCTGGGCCAGTTCCTCCTCTCCATCTTGGTAGGGGCCACGCACCACCGGGTGCCCGAACTCTCCACAGGCAAGGCACCAGCCTTGGTCCTCTAGACCACTGAGGAACTCCTCCAGGTCCTCAAAGCCATCTCTCCAGCTCCAGCCTTCCATTTCTTTATTATTTATTTACTTATTTACTTATTTATTTATTTATTTATTTATTTTTATAAATATTATTTATTTTTTTATTACAAAAAAAAAAAATTGTCCCAAAAATTAAAAAAAAATAAAAAAACGTTCAGTACTGCTCTGAGCCTCCTGGAAGCGCTATATCCCACTCTGCCACCAAATGTGACAGGCTTGCGAGTGGATAGAGGCCCAGAGACAGACTGCAGTTCAAAAAAATAATACTTTTATTATAAATAAACACAAAATAAAAGGGCACAAGGGCCAAAACAAAGGTATTTAAACACAAATAGAAAGACACAGAACAAGACTTACAAAAATAAAGGTTTCCAGGCTGGGCGATGCCTTCACTGGATCAGAAAATACAAAAAACAGTAAACCAAAAAACCAGCAAGCACAAACATCAGCTTGCCTCCTCAGCTCCCTCCTCTCCCTAATGGGAAGCTGAGGCCTCCTTTTATGTCAGGTGGCTGGGTGCTGATTGATTGTTAATTACTCTAATATCCTGGTCCTGGAGTGCCACAGACACTTGTGGTTTTTGTTTTACCCAAACCCTAATTGATACAATGATTGGCTTAATTGGTCAGAATTACCATGTGTTCACGGAATTTAGCAATCGATGATTAAGAGATAACTACAAAACCTGCAGGATTGTGGCACTCCAGGACCAGTGTTGCCTACTCCTGCCCCTTAAGTATTCTCCTTAAGGATTTTTACTAAAATGTAGTGTTTTTATTTTATTTTATTTTAATTGTATACCATTTCATGTGTAAGCACAACTCCGTAGACAATCAATTATAATTTTTAAAACCAAGTGTTGCAGGGTACCCCCGCCTGTGTGCATATTTTGTTGTATTGTTATTTAAATGTACTATTTCGTGTTTATTTAAAAATACACTGTTTAATTGTTTTTATTGTTTGACAACCTGGATGAGTTTAAAGTGCTTGGATGAAATTGTGAGAATGCGTGGTCAACAGCTAGTGATTATTGACAAACTGGCTGTTGACCACGCATATCAGAAAGCCTGTGTTGAATGTGGTCGAGGGATAAACTAGGTAATTGATAGCCAGTTAATCCCTTGGTCACAATATAAAAACAAGCAGCTTTGGCTGAAAAGGGGTTGAGTGTGTTCAGAGGCAGAATGGGAGTTGTGAGTAGGAGAGAAGCATAAAGAGAAAACAATTGCTACCCAAAACAATTGATACTTATTGGTTCTATGTCTGTTGTGTCTATTTGTTTTGGCCACTGTGCCATTTATTAAATTAATGCCCTTTAGTAAATACCATGTGAATACAATTAACATCAGAATGCATTACCATATAAATCACAATTTAATTCTGATTACCACATAGTGTGCACCATAATATGTCATGTATCGCACATGATAATGAATAAAATTGCAGTAGTAAATACGGCAATCATGAACATGCGTACTAATTTCAATCGTCACTCATCATAAAGTTTAGCGCCCTTTAGTAAATGAAGCCCAAATTACAATTTTGTATGTTCAAATTTATTTTGACTGACTTGAAATCTAACGTGTTCCATTGTCAAGGCAAAACAATTGATTCAAGCTTAAACATTTTCTCGCTGAAACTGGTTTTATAAATTTCTTGGCAAATTAATCTTATTGCAATGTTGGAGAGTTGCCTTGGCTCTGATGCTCCTGTTGGTTAGTGAGACAAAACCATCAGGAACTGTTTTACCTCATGGCGCTACAGTGGATACAACTGGCCAGACACCTGGTTAGCTCAAGCAGAAATCTGCAGGGCTGACCTTTGTCCTCCAGAGGCTGATAGCTTGTCGACATCCACTCTTGAGTTTGTGGGTGTAAGAGGTGATTGGCTTAGTCGTGGGACTGGAAGATACCCACTGACCTCAAGTTCTTCTGAGCTATTGTGAAAAAATTCTGCAATGAGGGAACGAGATTGTATATTCTGAATTGGAGAAAACATTTGGTATAAAATAATTTGGCACTTGTGTGTGAACATTAACACATTTGGTGAGAAACTGAGTTAAAAATAGAACCATAAAATAGTCTAAAGTAGTACAACTGCCAACATTTCCAAGTCAGCTCCCATGATAGCTGGTAATATGTGCATATGGCCTTTATCACACGGAAAGGTTTTTGGACAGAAAACAAAAGCAGGAATCAACACATACCCTAGGGGTAAGTCTCAGCTAAAGGCAATAGAACCACCTGCGACCTTGATTGTTTACAATATGGTTATTTTCATAATCTTGTCAAAAAAATCAACAAATCCATAAATGAAAAAGTTGGCTAAGTTTCTGCTTGGTTACTCAAACTTAAAAAAAAAAGGTTTAGGAACTTTCTGAATATATTAGTTTTAAAAGTGTAAAACTAGCAAGAAATTACTCTGAACACTGTTCATTTTTGCAACCAAGTTGTTTATTGCTAATTTAACAATACTATTGCTTTAGACAATAGGGCCTTGCAATATGGCTCTGGATGATTACTAGTACCTTGAGATTGCTGCTGTTTTGCATTACAGTGTAGGATAATTTCTGGGTATATGCTTTTTAGCACCCCGTAAGGCCTATTCTAGTGAAGCTGGTTAGGGTAATTGAATACTTATTCATAAATGGCTGATCCAATCCTAAATTAAATGCAGCAGTGGAGTTGACAACTGATAAATGAAAACTTCTAAATTTCAGGCTCTGAATCTGGCTCGCACTTTACACCTTATCAATTATTTATCATTTTATAGCACAACGATTAAAATATGTATGAATTATACATTTCACATCACATGTGTGTAGGACTATGCCAGTTGTGCACCAGTGCTTCTTTAATAAATGACCTGCACGCGTGCTAAAGTTGACATGTATTCCCCTAAGTTCCACCCCCATGCAGTCCCCTATGGTATTGGTTTGTTTTGGGTAACTTTATTAGAAGTGGCTGTTTTCCAATAAGACTGCTAGGGCACCAACATTACTCGGTGAGGAGGGTTGGAGGTACAGAACAGCTATAAAGGGGGAGTTGAGGTGTACAGATAACTGGAATGAAGCTGATCATGACTGAGGCACTTTACTGTATGGGACAGACCCAAATTAAAGTGCACTACAGCACTCTACATTTTGGCCTTTTTCGTTGACTAAAACTAACCCCAAATGCTGCAGTTGCCCTGTTGTTAATTCGTAGATTTTTTTTCTGGGACATTGGTTTTAAACTCTGTCCTCAAGTAGCCCTAACAGCCCAGGTTTTTGACTGTTTGGTATTCTGACCTAAACCAAGCAGATTGTCAATCCCAAAATTATATATTTAATAAATGTGTTGTTAATCAGATTATTCTGCCTTTTATTGCAACTGTGGTACCATTCAGTAGAGCAAAAATTTTAAAGAGGTTCTTGAGCTGAAACTTTCAGACAGATGGGTACAGTTTTAAAAGAAAGTTGAAAACCACTGCTAGAGCAAGCACTGTAGCTACACTGTGAAGTCTTAGGTTCCTGGTTGAAGCAAAAAACTGGATTGTTGGGGGTAAGGGAGGGTTAGAGAAAGCTTTCATGGCTCGGACTGTTTGGGCGAATCCCCCAACATTGTACCATACTGAAAAAAAAAAAAGTATTAGACACTATTTCACAATCTGTCATATGCATAATTCATGGCTAGAAGTTAACTTTTTAAGACAGTAATGAGGATTTGCTACCTGCCTGGAAAGTAGGTAGCAAAATGGTATTATTCATTAATGGTTTATTCGACTAATAATTCTATATAAAAATTCAAAAAAATAATCACCAACCTATTGTTTTAAATAAACTGAATATCCCAAACTATCACATAGGCCTTATTACTTCTTAAATTAATTAAGCAGTAATAACAGAATAATGGATATCAGCCAAGAAAAAGAAAAAAAAAATACACGCTGGGTTTGTTTTCTTAAACAGTGACATTAGTTAGCTATATGTGTAAGCTATAATTTGTAAAACATTGTTTGTTAAAGTTTCACTAGGAGAAGTACACAAGGTAGTGATAATTTATTATAAAAAGAAAACAGATAAATTAATGCATCTCAAGATTATATTATGTCTATTATTCATACAGATAAAACAAGGAAGCCGATCATGGTAATGTTATAGCTAGCTATTTGCTCCTGGTTTTTTTTTTTTTCGTGGTCAGAATTTTGATAAAGTAATAATTTTGTATCTACCTATTATGTGTTCCTTTTCAGTGTGGGTAAAACCAGTGTTAACATTATAACAAAAAGATAGGTTACAGATGTAACCCCGGTTCCCTGAAAAAGAAGACGACCAACAATAATACTTTTGGGATATGCCTGCCACGGGTCAGATATTTGCTGAGCATTTTATGTCAGAGCTGCCGATAGGCCCCTCCTTGCAAGGTCTCTGTTGGTCATCTTCTCTTTCAAGGAACCAGGGTTACATCCGTAACCTATTGTTCCCTTTCAGTTAGAAGACGACCAACAGCAATACTTTTGCGAAAGTATATCAAAGCCATCGTGAGGGAGCGTTTACAGAAACAGCAGATGAAGGACATCTTGCTACCACCAAACTAATGTTTGTGGTGTGAGTGTGCAACCTCAAGGACCCTTGTGCCTAATGAAGGCTTAGAGGGATCTACCACGTTGAGTCGGTAGAATCTGGTGAATGCATGCACAGTCATTGCATCAAGAGGGGCTTGACCCAGGGTTATTTCACCATAACAGACATTGTCAGACTGATGCAGCGCCCTCGTCCTATCCGCATAACCTCTTAATGCCTGAACCGGCCAGAGGGAATTTAATCTCCGATCCTCCTCATCCGAAGAAAATTAACCCGCTTTGCGGAGGTGATGGCTAACAAAAAGGCTGTCTTCATAGAGAGATATTTCAACTCTATGGAATGTACAGGCTCAAACTGGGCCTTAGTGAGAGCCTTTACTACCATGTATAGACTCCACTCAGGGAGGATGCCCTTTCTAGGAGGACGTAACCGCAGAGCACCCTTTAGAAAATGGGTAGCCAGAAAATGAGCGCCCGGGGAAACTGAGTTAGTGGGGACATGACATGCAGATATAGCTGTACTATAGCTGTACTACTCTCCTGTACTGGAGCACAGGAAGAGAGCATCACGGCCACCTGTTGAGACGCCTCCCACTCTCTGTGGGAGCGTTGCAAGATCTCCTCCACTGCTGGCCCGAATACATGGCGAGGGGAGATAGGTGCATCCAGCAAGCCTGACTTATCTGAATCCGGGACCTGGTCTGTGACAGCCAAAGCTGTCTGCACGCCACTACAAAGCCTGCCAGGCTTCGGCACAGGCTTGCCCTTGGAAGCCTATATCTTCAGCAGCATACCTGAGACCAAGTGCAAATCTCTGAAGCTTGTGGTGCAAGGGGGGGACCTGATTGTAGGAGACAATCAGCTGTTGGCCAGGCGCATTACTTGTGCTTCAGCTGCATACGTCTTTTTAAGGTGGGCCTCTGTTATCCTGCATTGGCAGTTGGGGCATGCAGGGTCCTTAGACAAACCTCCTACCAGAGGGGCTTGCACCAGGGCTGCGATGGTAGAATGCACTGGTGGAAATTCCACGAGACCCAGTGACCTCGCGCCTTTCTAGGAAGCCAGCAGAGCTGCATGCTTTGAGACACTCGGCGCCAATGCTTGTTGGTGCTAAGAAGACTATATCTCCTCCAGAAAATCTGGAAACACCGTGAAGGGCTGGTGGGTTAAAGCCCACACCGTTCTGAAAACAGAGTGGCGCTGTTCAGGCACAGCCTTCCAGAGAACCTGGAGGAACTTGGAGGCTCGATCCATAAGCGCCTGAACTGAGCTTGAGGAGGGGTAGTACCAATAGTCCTGGGGCCCGTTTCCAGGGTCAATTCTTGGACCTCTGTCCCGTCCTGTGGGAAGGAGTCACCACCCTAGGATGCTGCAATTGAAATTGCATCCTGTTCCTCCTCGCTCATCGTCACGTCTTGCTCTGAGACATCCAGGGCGACCACCGGTGAGGGCAGGGTCGATCCTGGGGCAGGTACTGGAGGCGGAGCTGGGGTCAGGGCAGGTAGAAGATCCTGCTGCATGATCAGATACTCCAGAACTTGAGCCATCTGGCTCTTCAGTTCGGAGATGTCCTTCATCTGTTTCGAGTGTCTTGTCCGCTTACTGCTCCTTGAAGGAGACTTTGAGCAGCTGTGATCTTGATGGGCTGGAGCCTGGGTACAGGGTAGCTGAGCTGGCTGATAAAGCCACACCAATAAACTCTGCGAGCCTCCTGCACAGGGTCCATGACTGGGAGGAGACATGCTGCATACCAAGACACCTAACACAGAGAATGTAATGCAATGAATGTCATGCAAGGTGGAATTTAGACATATTGACGTGCCGGGACTAAGCTCTGATGCATGGAGTGTCTGAGCACTAAGGGTGTCCAAGCATCAATGCACTGAGGTACTGAGGGCACTGAAGCACCGAGGCTCTGAGGCACCAAGGCACCTAATGCTCAGAGGGTACTGATGCAGGGACCGTCTAAGCACCAAGGGGGCTGAGGCACAGAGGGCATTGAGACACCGAGGCTTTAAGATAACTAGGGCACCGATGGAGGGATAGTTTGAGCACTGGGAGCCAAAGCACAGAGGCTCTGGGAAACCGAGGGAGCTGAAGCACTGAGGCACCGAGGGCACCGAGACACAGAGCATTTAAGTACCGAGGGTGCCGAGACATCAAGGGCACCGAAGCACTGAGGGCGCGAAGGGCACTGTGCACGCAGGGGCCTATCGGCAGCTCTGACATAAAACACTCAGTAAATACCTGGACTATGGCAGGCATATCCCAAAAGTATTTTTGTTGGTTGTCTTCAAATTGAAAGGGAATTAGGAGCTGACATTCTCCATGACAGGATTAAATTAGTATTTTATAATAAAGTTAATATCCTGTTAGGTCATTGTCTTTTATCTTATAAAATTGTAATATTTTTAACAATTATTTAATTTTACTATTGGTCTATAAAATAAACTTCATACCTTGAAATTATATCAATATTGTTCTGTACTGTAGGTATGTGTACTGTACTGTCCAAACACTGTCGCGCGTATCTACATGAAGATTTACAAATGAAATCGGGAAGCTCTATTAGCAATGAAAGATACTAATAATATATGTTTTAAAATATAGTAGCAAGTGAAGAGTTTTTGGTAGTAAAATGCTGACAAATATACGTTAACTTCGATTAAATTTCCTCAAAAATGTAAACTTTCATGGAACCTAAAATCAACATCTTCACCCTTGGTCATAATTATCAGCCGATGCATTTTTCACATCTGACACATTTTCTTGAGCATGAAAAAAATACTGTCATGTCAAATCAAATTTGAATGAATTATTTAGAAGTTCACTCAAATATTTAATGAGTTAAATATAAATATTTAAAGTGCAGCTTAAGTTAGACCATTGTTCCTGTATCCTTTTCTGTCAGTGGGAAGAACTGTCACCGAAAAATGCTCGTTATTCCTGATGCCATGGACCTACTAACCTCATCCTTAACAAACTCCAGGAGTATCTAGACTCACAATTGAATAAAATAATGCATTGCACGCAGTTTGTGGTAAGAATTCTGGGTAAATAACATGTTTACCACAAATTACATACATTTTAAATTAAAAATAAATTCTGTCACTAAAAATAATGTTCCTTACAACTATTACCATATGGCAAATCAGTTGAGTTTTTTGCTAACAATTACTTTTATTGATTTCTCTTTTCTTTTCCCACCCTCTGGGAGTAAAGAAATGGGGGAGACATTACAAATCAAAACAATGTCACGTTAACACACACATACATAATAATAATAATAATAATAATAATAATAATAATAATAATAATAATAATAATAATAATAATAATATGCACTTAATCTTACTCAAACAACCCTGCCACTATAACAAGGATATTCCCCATTGAGGCCCATGTATGTTTCATCTGGTTAAAAAGCTACGTCTAAGATATTTGGTGCATAGAGAGTGGCCATACAGACCTCAACGTTATTCAACAGCGTAGTCACATAGCAGAATCTCCCCTCCGAATCCCTTGGAGACACTTTTTGAGGTTCAATAGTCTCTTGGCAAGAATAAGGACACCCCTACGTTTTTTTCTGAGCAGAGGATTTCTGGAATCAGGACCGAACCAGGTATTGTCATTGGAACCGGGTAATGTCATCAGAACAGGGTACTGTCATTGGAACTGGGTATTTTGATTCCGATTCCAGTTCCCAAACAGTTTAGATAAACATGGCTGTATGTCAATGGGTAAGCAGAAAGGAAGGTGGGGGGCATCTTATATACATATAAACAAGCGCTAGTCCTACAGTTCTATATCAGCATAAAAATCATTAGAAAGACCACAAGAATCATAGAGCAAAAAATATGTCAAACTAAACTCAACACAGCCTGGATCAGCCATGATCAGTCAGTAGTCCAAAACAAGGACAACTAAACGCAAATATATAGTCTAGTTAAGTGGGTGTTTAGTGTGAACATGTCAATTACAGTTAGGCCCGATCAAATGCATTTTTGACAGAACTGTCAAGTATTTGCACGTATGAATGGCTTTATGTTTTGGAATAAACAGTTTTATTAAAAACATACTAGTACTCACTGGAACCGGATCCTTGATATTTGTATCCAGTTTGTCGGTTCCAAAGCAGGAACCGAGTACCCGGTTTCAAATGAACCAGTTCGCACATCTTTAACCGTACATTTTATTTTGATCATTTGGAAAGAACATGTTACAAATTTCCACTGGCTATGTCTAAGCGCAGCACAGAAACCAGAGCCAGAGGACACAGTTGGAAATTAAGTGGAGACAGTAAGGACAGAGGGTACGGAATGGGTTACCTAGCCATGTTGTTAAAGCTGCATCCTTTGGAATCCTTTAAGACCCAGCTGTTGAACTAGATGAGCATTGATGGTCCATATAGCATTCTCATATTCATACATTTTATTATGTGCCTGTGCTCTATAAGTCAAAGGCTTGCCTTGGTACTTAAAGTCACCAAGACAACATACACATCCCTTCAATTTCCTCTTCCCTCCTATTTAGTATACATCCTTCTCTTTCTTACCTGCAAACTGTAACTGTTTTCAAGCTCCCTATGGTCACCATGCCTACCATAGGCCTGAGGCTCTGAGAGGACCTCCCTGTCACCCTTTGAGATTCAGAGCTGAGAAATATACTTTTCACAATGATTCATCCTTCTACACACAACTCAACATTGTTATAATCTGTTTGCAAATTGTTATTCCGTTTCATTTGATATGTGTTTGCAATACATGGTTAAATGTTCACATATTTAAATATATACACCAGTTGGGTCTGCGCAGTGAGGTGAAACAGTCCCTGCCAATGTTACGTCCCTAACCTGAGGGACTGCCATGTGATAGTCCCCAGCAAAAATAAGTGACTTTGCCCAGCCAGGACCCAACCTGCCCTCCCCTGACTCTAGAACTCATGCTTCTGTCAGGCAAGGGACTCTTGGAACCCTGAAAGGCTTTTTTTAAATGTAGTTTTAATTGTTGACTAATATAATAAATAACAGTTCCAAGGTTAAGTACATGTTCAAATAAACAATACTATACAAGAGTTATTACAGAAAAATCATTAGGGAAAATAAGCTAAATTAATAAATAACCTGCCTTTGTGTTACACTGCACATGTACCGTAATATACAATATAATTGAATAATTTTTATAATCAGTGTTTTCTTAGTGGTGTATAATTTCATAAACCATGTGTGTGTGTAGGTAGAAAACCTCACCATTGTTTGACATTGGTGAAAAATAAAACATACTTTTGTTTTCTGCTTACAGTATAATATACATGTATATATAAAACATATGGAAAGTAAAAAAAAAAAGGTTTATTGGCGTGTATATGTTTAATAAATTAAATGAACGATTCCATACTGATGGCATTCTCTGTTTTACTAATAGGTGCTGTTGTTGCGACCTGTGTTTCATTTCATTATTGTAATTTTTTTTTTCAATGGGACACGTAAAAATGCATTTAAACTCACTGCCAAGTTTCCCCCAAGAGCAAAGCCAACTGTTAAGAGGCAACAATAAAACAAACTGAGATTCTTGACAAAAGGTAAAAATGTAAACCAGGCTAAAATATGTCATGGATATGGAGCTGGTTGGGAAATCTACTCCAATTGCTATATTTATTTAGCAAATGTGAAAGAATGTGATTTTATGTAACAAAATGGAGAAACTGGAAATAATTAGGCACGTAAAGATAGAGACAAAGGGGTAAATTCAATTAGCAATGCCAATATACCCTTCTTACGATAGGAATTAGTATGTATGTGGTTATTATTATATAAAGGATTAAACTGAAAAAGAGTTTGGGCAATGATGTTGACTTACATCCCTCAATAGGGTGTTGATACCATGCAAGGTGGGCAACTGGCTTTCAGGATGTTTTACATGACCATACCACCTCTAATTCAAGTCTGCAGCCTGTTCCCCATGATGACCATTGTGTAACTGTGAAGCAGCTGTCACTTGTGCAGACTTGGCAACAGATTATTTGTCTACTGAGGGCCTTGCATAAGCCCTCTTTAAAACTGAGAGCTCATAACATTTTGCTATGATAAAGGATGGGCGCCATTAAGGCCTTTTAAGGCCCTGTCACTAAGAAAATTGTTTTTCTTAAAAACAATTTTCTTAGTGACAATATGCCCTTCATACAAAAATATAATTTGTTGCTCATAAAAAGTTAATTTTTTAAGCATTGTACTTGAACCTAGGTTCGGCAATTTGCTTTATCATTGGTTCTATGGGGGACAAATTTAATTGAAATTTAAAGATGCCCTCCATATTGTTTTTACAGATGTTTTTTGTTTTGTTTTGTTTTTGTGTAGAAGTGTCTGTTAAAACAAAACAAGCTGTCCATGGATGACATCCGAAAATCACAGTTCAAAGTTCTGCCGTTTTAATGGACAATTTTCAAGTTTAATGCTACAGAAAGGGGATTTAGATAAGCATATAATAATAATAATAATAATAATAATAATAATAATAATAATAATAATAATAATAATAACATTCTATGAAGAGCATATTGACAACGATCAATTAACATAGAAATAATCCAGACAGTTTCAAACCTTATTAACACTTGACATGTTAACTTAGCATTTTCCCATGATTAAAATATGCATTCACCATGGCTGATTTTTTATACCACAGTCAAATTTTACAAGCAGCCACAACAAGGCTTTTATGTATTCTTTATACTTTTATACAATTTTAAGGTAAAATATGGTCTATCTGCACTGTCCATTTACACACAAATGTGTTCAAAATATGAAAAAGTTTCATACTATTTTGTTCAGCTCCTGTATGTACTGTACTGGATGTGGGTCAAAGTCATTTACAATCGTCTGGTTGAAATGCTTAAAATACCAAGCAGTGTAGGTCTGGCCATTAAACTGAAGCATGTGACCTCCCAAGCAGTACCCATTTCTAAAGCTTTCTGACAGATACACAAGTAGTTGGGGGCAATACAAATCACAAAAAATGTCAGACATGATGAAATGTCAGTTACTATTTCATTATAATACTTTGTCTCAGACGCCAGGCAAATAAACTGCTATTTAACACTGTCTCAGCATGCTGTCTACACTAGCCATTTAACCACCAACTGATAACAGCAAGACCATTTTACAGAAATGCAAACTACTGTGCAGGATGACATCTATACACGGGTCATTTATAATGTCTATAATGGACTGCTAAAGATCTTTCGGCAAATCAGAGCTCACTTTGTGGTTCTTTATGCCATGACACATCACATAATTAAGGCATGATTGCTTGGCTAACTATGACATTGTGGCATGGCCGTAACTAGCTATGAGAACACTGAAGTCGTGTCCTTGGTTGCTTTTTTTGCATCATCAACACTGATGCTCATGTAAAAAATGTGGTAAAGTACAAAATACTTTAATAATAATCATTATCTGTAGGTTTGCCCTGTAATGTTGTGCTCGAGGTTGAATAGTCATATAAACTGCCAGCTATAGCTTGAAACCTCAGTTTGACCTCGGTAGAATGTCAGCTTTGGTTATGACACTGCATGGAGGTATCCATTTTTGACTTCCATTACTTTGAAAGAAAGATAAAGACTTCTCATGGCAACATTAATATCAGATTCTTTTTAGTTCTGACTTCTAATGCTAGTATCTTGTATCTTTTCTGACTTTTATTTATTTATTTATTTATTTATTTTAGAATTTTACAGTTAGTGTCCAATAATTATAAGGCATACTTCAGGTAACTTCTGTAACCTGTTGGACAATAGATTGTCCTAATATGGACTGTGTGGTGACTACTTCATTGCACCTTGTAAACTATTTTTATTAACCCCATTAAAACCAAGTATAGAAAAACCTTGTTGACATTCACAGCAACATTCCCTTTTTTTGTCATGTTAATGCCTTGATGTTAAAAGTCTATGTAAATGTTTTAAAAGGTGCCACTTTTTTATCATGACTAACATCTATATATTTGCACTAATAACCTGTTATTATCCCACAAAATAGTACCAGTACTTCTGCTAGTCTCTTTCAAGTCTTTTGGAATTGTGAATTTCTTGGTGCCTCACTTTCTTAGACTCTCTCACTATTACTATCTGCAAAGGTCTAGCAATTCTGTGGTACAGTCCGCAGAACCATGACTTTGACTTTACAAAATACTTCTATAATCTAATTTAAGTGTATTCATATTAGTATAGCATCTGTTGTTTAGTTATGCTAGGATCTGTTGTTAAAAGAATATTAGTGGCTGGTTATTTTATCCTGGTTTGTAGCATGACATTTACTGTAAAGTATAACACTGTTGCAACTACTATACATATGTACAGTAAAAAACAAAAAACAAAAAAGAAAAAAAAGTTGTGTTTTATTCAGTATAAAATTAACTGTGCTTTCCACATTTGTATTTAGGTGTCTAACAGTAATTCAAATACTTTTTAATAAAGATGTATGTTTTATCACCCTACTCTTTACATAACTTTGTTTCATGTGTTTGTTCAAGTACATCTCTTCTTTCACTGAAGCCTTTGCAGACTTCCAGTTTGGTGGGTTTTCATTTACGTTCTGAATGCTTGCCTGTCAGAGGATTTCAGTTTCATGCATGGGGTTTTGGAAATGCACTTAATATTAGACAGAGTAACTTGATATCTTTTGGAGATTGTAAAATATGTTACAGCATGTTCATATTTGAATGCCATTACAATCTCCACCCTTCTTAAATACCCTACTTGTATATTCGATTCGTATTGTAGTTAGTAATGCCTGTAAGAGTCATGTTAATTTAAGGGGACTTGCAGATGTAGAGTTTTGTCTCCTGATATCTGTGGTTTAATGGGGTTAAAAAAATATTCTGAATACTCTGTATTAAAGTATTAAATATCAAATGACTGCCATTAATTGAACTTTTGTTTGTTTATCTTTTGCTTGATATTTTAGATTTTATTCTCAAACAAATGTAACATATGTTTTCGGGCAAGTAAAAGGCAAACCACAGAGAAGTTTTTATTTTGAAAGCCTTTGGTCAAATAAATAAATAAATAAATATAGGTATAAGACACCCCGCAGGTCTGTGTTGGTTATGGATTGATCTGAGAGTTAATATAGTCAGATCGTTCTGTAGTCCATTGGGGTTTGATCTTTCAGCCAAGTCTGATACACAGCATGAATATATTAATATTTACAACTTAAAAATACCTGAATTAGGGGTTGATTTAATCAACTTCGGTATATATGCCATCAGGATAAGCCGCAGCTGGAGTTTTAAGAGCCTGTATCAACTAGTTATCCATGGGATTTACCTCTAGAAATAGGTGGCTAATGCAATCCTGCTGAAATCCCTGATACTATAAAATTCTCTAAAAAAATTCTGTAGCTGATCAAATCCACACATTTAGGCAAATGTACTGGTAACGATATTAGTCACTTATCCTAAAGCAGGGTCAATCTGCATGTATAGTCATTACAACTTACTGGTCTTGTTCACTTTTGAAAAAAATACACTCATGGAAAATTACTCACTAGTAAACACAACTAACCCACGAAAGACCTAATTGATTTTCAAATTGCAGTTGCCAACATATTTCCATATTTAAAAAAATAGTTTAGAAACTGTAGCCACGTCTTTTCAAATGAATGGAAAAAGACTGAGAATCAAGGTTTCAAAGTTACAGAACTATGTTTTTTTTTTTTTTTTCAGATCAAATCTCTTGGACAGTTACCAAAACTGAAAAGGTAACAACGTATTTGTAAACTGGTGCTGGCATATTTAGTTTTTTCAAAAACACTTTGCTTATTTCTTACAATTAAGCAGTGATTAGAATTTTCACGTATTGTCTTTGAAAAAAAACAGGCTTTGGTCCTCTTGAGACCGTGGAATGATGCCCCTGAGTGGTTTACTTATACAGTGCTGTGAAAAATTTTCAAAGGTGAAAAGAAAAAGTAAACAACACAAACAAATGGGAATTTTGGCTGTTCAGGGTGTCATAAGGGGATCACAGAAAAAGTTTATTAAAAAATCTTTAAGCTACTTGTGGTTTTGTCTTAAACGGATAACTTGTGCTATAGAAGTATCCTGAATAATACAATTTTGGAAAGAAAAGAGGGTGTTACCATACAAATACATCCATTACATTCATAACAGTCGTATACAGTTCAATTCCTGATTTAAATAGCTCAATTTGATTAATGTCATATTCATATATTAATGTCATGTCAATATCATTTCATATTTTCAATATAGCACTTATACTGAAGCGCCTCATACGTGTATGTGTACAGGACTGTGATCTATAGTTCAGCCATATATATATATATATATATATATATATATATATATATATATATATATATAGCCTATAAGTATATATAGATACTTTTTTTTTTTTTTTAAATACAAAATGCGTAAAGTAAAAAAGAAAATTTGAGTTTATTATTTTGTATTTTTAATGGCAAAATAGGGAAACTAAAAAGTTTAGATGTTGGCAGACCTAATGACGAGATGAGATGTCAAAATAAATGTATGGAAGAAAAATCTCCTTTAAAGTGATGGATTTTAAAAAAACCTCTGTTTCGAACAGATTCCTCTTTACACTCATGTCATGCTTAGCATTTTGGATGCTTCAACATTAAAATGATTATATGTTACTACCCACCAGCACAGCGTCTCCAGCTCAATAAAGCAATACTGAGTTGTGGTACATATCGCTCTCTCTAACTTTTAACTATTTCACTTTTTGTCACAAGCTTCAACATGGGTATAGCACCCCACTATACTACAACAGGCATGGAAGCACTGTTTTAAATTTGAAACCTTTGCTTGAAACAGGCAAACTGAGGTTTTGATAAACATGCATACACATGAATATTAACTATAATTATATATTTTTTGGAGCTGAGCCCACATCTGAGTTCATACAGTATCTGGATTTGTTGCAAATGGCCTTTGCTATTGAAAAAGCACACAGAATCCAGGACAGCACTGATTGAACACAAATTCAACAAGACAAATGAAGGATATGTGACCAATAATTCCTCATTGACTGTATAATGAACAAATACAAAAAGCATAGGTTTAGTTGAAGGAAAAATCTCAAGAGACACCTTTAATAATTGTCTCCCATACAGAATTGTTTAATAAAGCCGAGAACTATCTTGTATATTTTAGCTGGCAGGCAAATTTATTAAGAAGTACTGTACAAGTGGGTCTTGAATGTTATTTAGCATTATAAAGAAAAAAAAAAACAGAAACAACCTATTACCATTCAGTCTAACAGGGCAAAACCACAGGAATTCATCAGGGACCCATTTACATTTATCTTTTCATATTTATCAGTTCTGCACTCCCTTTTGACATGATATTGGAAATCAGTCATCTGTGTGCTGATTACATTTTATAGAATTAGATATTTAAACAACAGATGCCAAGAGTGAAAGATGAAACTGAAACTGCCCAATGTATCAGACCAGCATTAATGTTGTAGATTTTACAAGCTTCCATTTGAGAAGCAAATTACATAAACAGTTGTCTACCCCACACCCTCCCAGACAATGTGCAAAGGGGAATACAATCAAAGCAAGTTCTAAAATTACCAAGATCAAATATTATAAGTTCCCACATTTTGTAAAAGACATTAACCTTTCTCAGTGACATTTTAAAATGGTGTATCAAATATCTTTGCCAGAGTACAAAGCAGAGCAAGTTACAAAGTGTGTAGTACCCAAGTACTACTGCCTTTCACATGTAGCCTTAAAGGACCATGGTATACTTTTATAGAGTTGGATTCAGAATGCTCCATGTGTACTCAATACATACTACAGTATGAACTAACTGGGGCAATGTGGTTGAACCAGATGGGTGACAATGCATGGAAAATAAGCACTCTATAACATGATGTCCAGAAAGGGTAACATCAGATAACAAAACAGAGCTCTGTCCAGGGACCCAAACGTTTAGTCCTTTTGAATAAGGTTGACCCAGAGATTCAGCAAAAAGTCCAACCCTGCCACTCAAATAATACAGCTGCCATGACAATGTGTTTGTGTGGGGCAGGATTGCACACCCCATCCACTAGCCGCTTTACATTCACTTAACCTAAAGATCGGTGCATCTGTTCCTGTTTGACCTCTTTTCACTGATATGATTTATATGATCTAGGGTGGTGGTCTTGGAACCCGGGTGCTGGGAAATCCAGTGCTTAAAGTGTGTCTAAAACGCAGATTCCAATGCACATACCTAATGTATGGATGGGCTGGATTAAACCAATATAATGGATTTATGGGGGTGTCTGCATGAAACAAAACAAGCTATAAGTGGCAGACCCATATATCCATGCATTACACCGGTATTTAACTGACATCACTTTTGACTGTGAACAATGGCTTATGTAGCACACTGTTCTAAAAATGATTTTATAAAACAATGTTGCTGTTTTTTTTTTTGTTTTTTTTTCAATCTGTGCTTTATTGCATTATGCTTTATTCATGGTACACCACAGTACACCTTTATAACGGTAGTAGTAGCATATTAGTAACTTAACAGTACAAAGAAATACCTTTAACTAGGGAGGGCTGCTATTTTGCATTTTTCAAAAGTTTATCCAATGTGTTCTATATTGAATGAGAACTCTATTTCAGAACTTGAATACTTGACAACACCAAGACAAACAACCTTTATGTAAAGTTCGTTCGATGCGGTCCTCTGTTTGCTAGGTTTTAAAGTGTATTTCCTAAAAGGCTAAAGTCGAAACTATATTTATTGTACGTTTGTCCTTATAAAGAATTCTGTTTAAGCAGTGTACTTTACTAAATGATATATAATAATATATATATATATATATATATATATATATATATATATATATATATATATATATATATATATATATATATATATATTAATATATATTATATTATTATATAATATAGCAATTAGCATGCAACAGAGAAGACTTAAAAGTTAAAGTAATAGAGTCCAATATTGCTTGATAATGTAGCTATAATTATACACTAATCTGTTTTTAAGTACAGTGTATGGGGTAACAAGCATTCTGAATTCCAATAAATAACAAGGTCATGTCATAGTTAAGATTCTGTGCATGTGACTTCAGAGTGAGTACAGCAAAAGAAGAATATGGCATTACAAGAGATGGAATTGTCATGACAATACCCTTTATGTAGTCACTTTTCAATGCTAGTGTGCACTACACATTTTAAATAATTTTATTCCAACTTGAATAAGATTTATTACAGTGTCACTAGATAATAACAGAAACTTAATTTCCAGCTGCATTTAAAAAAACACAATTTGCTTCTCTTAATTTTCCAGTTAGTTTCAGAGAGGTATGTTTCCCATCATTTGCAGGGCCCAAGTGTCAACAGTTTATTAGGACTTGGTAAGAAGCCAGCTATTCTGCTCTATACAGCTTGGATATCAACTGTATTCAGTGCTTTGGTAGCTTGTATTATTATTATTATTATTATTATTATTATTATTATTATTATTATTATTATTATTATTATTATTAATAATAATAATGCATTTATTTATTAGCAGATGTAATTACCCAGGGCGACTTGCAGTTGTATACAAAACATACATAACAAGAATTACAGTGCAATTAAGAGCAAGATACAAAATACAATGACTACAGTATATTTGACATAGTGGGGCTTTGATTTCTGGTTACAACATACTGCTTTGGACTGCCACATCAAACCACATAACACAATGCCTTTGTGTAAAGTGGCCTATTGAGGCATCTGCTTAGTTTCTAATAAGTTGTCCAACAACCTTAAGTAAAGTGAAGATGGATTGAAATAGTTGTGTTCTCTAATAGGATGTTCTGAGTCCAGAGTCATCACCTCTAAGATGGTTACTTGTGAAATAATTTAGATACTCAAAGCACTACAAAGGAATTTGGATAACTGATAAATCATATATGCAAAGGACAGCCCATATACACAATATTGTGTGTTACATACTACTAGTGTTTGTGTTTTTTTTTGTCCAGCATCTGCAAAGTATTTTATTTTCTCCTTCCTACATCAGGACTCATACAGTAAAGTCTATTTGAATAAATAGTTTTGTTTTCGTGAAACTGATCTACTGTTACATACCAAGAAGACAGGCCAAGCTATATGTAAAAAAAAGTTATCTATATAAGAAAATGCAATGCATTTATTCATACTGTTAGCTATAGCTTGCTGAAGAAACAACTGTGAAAAATTTTTCCATTTCTTAAGCTTTTCTGTCATCACAAAAATACCAGTACAGTATGCTAAAATGTCAAGCTACAAAACCGAATTTAATTAAGATATAGGTTTACTTATTCAGGTGTCATATTGATTATTTAAACCTGTCAGTGAAAGCCTAACATGTAAAAATGTAACCATATTGCCTATGTGGTCTTTTAACCTTACAGAGCATTGTTTCAGATTTTAGTTCTTAGAATATTCATAATACACAGGACATTTCCTCACAAACAACAAGTTCTCAAGCCACTGTACCTGTAGTCAATCAAAACACCATTTACACCACAGTGTACTGTGCTGCTTTTTTTTTTTTCTACTGCATGCTAAATACAATTTCCACCCATTAAACCTTGCAGGTGTACCTTAGTTCTGAATAAACTTGACTCATGTACCCCCCTTTTCTCATGGTGTAAGTGATTTTATAACATGCGTGTAGGAGACAAACGTTTCAGCTTTAAATGCCTCCCTCATCATCAGATAAAGCAGTAGCAATATTATAGTTTTTTAATCATTTTGACCTAGTTTACCATAATTGTATTACTTTATCTAAAAACTTGTGTTACAGCCTTTAGACACAAAAGCAAATATAGAAAACATATAAAATACATGAATGGTTCATCACTTACCTCTTTAAGATGCTGGATATTATTTTGAGGAAGAGATTCACATACATAGTAGCATAAGAAGAACAGAGTTATACAAATCCCGTTAGTCTTCATTTTATAAGGGGAGACACTTTTCTAAAGATTGTAGCAGGGGTTTTGAAGAAAGCTCTCTGCTGGCTGGCTGCTATGTGCTGAGACACAGCCTTTGTGTAATATATCTGTTACCAGTATGTGGCATTAACAAACCCTTAACAACTACCTCCTCCTGCAACCACAGTTACACCCCCCCCCCCCCAGAGGTGGCATGCACTTGTACAATGAAAGCTGGAGTGACCAGCTCACTTACAATGGGAGGAGAAGAGGAGGAGGAGACCAAAATGAGCTGGTGAATCATTTCACTTTCAGCTCCTTGTCAAAGGCAACCTCACATGAACTCAATCCTGCTGTGGGCAGCATCGCCACTAAGTAATATGGAGGTGGGGGTTCACAGACATTACCGTGCATGGTTAAGGCAATTTTATTTTGTAAATATTAAAAAGTTTGAAACACTAGACTATGCCTTTACTATACACAAAGCGAAAACAACAAAGCAAAACATCAGTGATATTGTGTTTGACATTTTTTGGTATTTTGGTATTTGTTTTTGCTTCCAAAACTGCACAAATTGTTGATTTCCTCTCCAGCTTCCCTTTTTAGAAACAAATCTTACCTGTTGTGCACTTTTATTCCCTGTAGAAGTCTCAAATGCACAGATTTGAAAGAGATACATGTTGCAGCAAACAGTCGTTTTGTCCTTTTAAAATATGATATATGGATCTACACTAGGTTAGAGACATTTCTATTTGAAAACGTTGCTTTAGGGTAGGCTTGCAATAACTGGTTATTTCAGTGAAAATGTCCCACCCTTTCAACACATTTATTTTCTGTCCTTAATCAACCAGTTGCCTCCCTACTTGGCTGACATGCTTTGCAGCCAGAAACATGTTTTGACCTCAAAGACACTGCTGAGGTACAATGACCTACAAAGTGAAATAAACTTTCTGAAAGTAAGACCAGCAAATTGAGAGCAGTAGTGCAGTACCATGTATCGTGTTTTATAATGAAAATACATGCATGCTATAACATGTGTTTCTTTCAAAACAGCACATGTTAGACCTATATAGGAAATGAAGATAGGACAGGTTTTATAAACCACTGAACCACTTTGTTATCTACAGTACAACCAAGTTTTTTCTCCAGAGACTTGAGTTACTATGCTAAGTGCCAGTGTTGGATAGCTAATGCAGTGTCCACCTGGATTGTGGCTTAAGAAGGCAGAGGAAAGTGTTCCTTTGCCAACATATGTAACATGCAAAGTGTATATATAGCAAAGTGAGAGCAAAGAAGAGGTGTTATGAAGATTTCAAAAGTGCTTGCCAAACTGTAGCATTCAATGCCACAACGTTATAAAAATCTGCTTACTAGGGCTGCTATACTATCTCCGGTTCCAAAATTAGGATAAATAATTATCGGGATAAACAAGCCAGGCAAACTCCACACAAACTTTCATTTGTTACAAAGTTGAGTCTGGTCAGGTGCCTTGTGGACTATATATTTTTCTTAACAGGTGCTTGTATATGGTGCTGGCCACACAGGTATGTAAAGAAAAATACATCTGCCTGAGAAAAATGCTAGGTTGTTTAATAATGAACCAGAATGCATTTGAATTCATATTCATTGATTATGTTTTTAAATCTATTACTGAGAATCTTAGACTTCGTTTTATCGATTTACAGCAGAGATCTTCAACCCTGGTCCTGGAGAGCTCCTATCCTGCAGGTTTTCTAGGTGTCTACATTATCAGTGGCTAAAGATCTGGGACACCTGTTAACCTTGACTAATTAAGCCAATAATTGGTGCAATTAAGTTACTGAGAATTGAAACAAAAACCAGTAGGCCCGGTAGCTCTCCCGGACCAGGGCTGGAGACAAGGCTTCACTGTAAACAAGGAGTATCCCATTAATGCATTGTGTATTCTTGTGTAATTACTGCCTTACAACTTATAAATAATACTTTGACTAGCTGGCAAATTGCCTGACTGTCAGTGGTGTTTTTTTTTTAAATTATGATGCACATTTTTCACTCAGAATTGGTTATTATATTATATCATTTTATGTTCTGGATTCCCAATTAGCATGAATCCTGTTAACTTAGGTATGATAGTCCAAGATTAATGTAAATCAGGTTGTGTAAAATCGATAGGATCTTAAGTTATGTTTTAATGTAGAAGGAAATAAACCAACTATTGACTGGATAGATACGTGAGACCTTGTAGAAACTTTTATATTATAAAGATTTTTTTTTTTAATCCTTTAGCTGTGTTTCAAATACTAGTATATTGCTTTGAAATGATTTGCAAGCCTGAAACATTTGAAAACATATATATGAAAACAACAAAATATACTGATAGAGGTTGTTATATAAATCCTTAATGGTAGAAGGCAGATTATAATTAATACTTTATAGATACTAAGAAGATTGGTGTTGCAAGGATCCATATCTAACCCCTGACTATATTCCAGCTGTGTTTGAACTACACTGCTATGCTGAACTTGAAAACAAAGGAATGTGTCTTGGCAAATATCTGCACCCCACACAGTCTGTAGCAGACTAAACGTGTGACACTGAGTTCCCTTTCAATTCGAAGATGACCACCAAAACATTGCTTATGGGCTATGCTTCCTATTAGTATGTATTCACTAAGCTCTTTATATCAGAGCTGCCAATAGGCCCCTTCCTGGGGCGACGTCTTCAATCCCGCCTACCGAGGGATTAAACAGTCAGCCCACGGAAGCCATGTTTGCTTTTTGCTTCTCAAGACAGTAAGGTAAGAAACTGAACGCATTTCAAAAGAGCTTTTCTGAGTCGACTGCAGTTGCTGAAATTTGCCACTTTCATGGAATCAGCTGCTCTAAAATAAAGCCTCTTTTTCTCCTTTCTTCAGAAGCCTGTGCAGTATTAATTTAAAGGAGGTGTGTGCGTGTGTGTGTGTGTGTCTTTTCTGGCCTACACTCTTGGGGAGAACGCAATTCCTCCACGGGGACTAGGCCTCGCTGTAACCACGCTATTGAGTGATTCCGCTGACTGCCGTGCGTGCAGTAGTGCAAAATATAAATAGATAAACAATTGTATTGTTGTTGTTGTGTGACCCGATCTCACAACCCAACTTGTCTGACAGATCACTTACCTCTCAAGACCAAATCGTCTGTTTGTTTCTCCCTCCAAATCTAACCTCTTTAGTACTGCCTATGGATCGATGAGTCCTGGAAAGTTTAAAACGGTGCTATAGGCTTTATCTCTGAAAAGATTTCTCACTGTGATGCCGCTACAGTAAGAAGCATCTTCTTCCAGTACCTGGAGCAGCAGACCCCACTGTTGTTAATGAAGGGGCTATGTGATCATGCAATGACCAAGTGATGTCTAAAGAGATATAAACTGCCAGATTTATTCCAGTTCTTATGAACGTGAGTACTGTTGTACCACTGTAGGCTACATTCAATTGCAATTTTGTTAATACCGTGTGTACTTTAAACTTAATTATTATTGTATTAAAAGCCAGCATTGTTTTTTTGTTGTAAATGTTTCATATTTTATTCCTTTGCAATTCTGTTACGGTACAGTACTCTATTATTAAAACCGTTTTGTACATTTTTTTTTATGCTGATGAATGTTTTACTCATGTTCTTGCATGGCTTAGCTGTCTCCTGCATTAAAATAACCGGAGTTTTACATATATATTATAGCATCAATAAAATAAAATACAATTATTTAAGAAAAAATACATTTTAACATAAACCCTAGATTTAGCATTCCTAAATTAACAACAATTCCGGCTGCTGAGAGACACACAGGCAGTGGCAAGTGGTGTTCTGGTCCTATCTCCCAGTAAACACAGTCGTCGCAGTAAAAGATCGTATGATCTGAGCACCGGTTATAGTTGGAGGAACCACCCACGTTCTCCCATCCCCAGCTGAAGCACTACTGTAATGCACTGAGTATGTGTTAATTTATGAGTGTTGATTGAACTTGCATCGTTTCGTTTTGCATCGCATCAGAGGTAAGAAACTCAATATATTTAGTTTTTGTTTTATTTTGGTGCATGTCTTGTGCAGGTGTAATGTCAATTTGGGGATATCTCAGATTATACTGAAAAACTTAAAATAAAATCTGATATGGAGACCACAACAAAAAATTGAAATTGCTAATAAGAGCATGTCATTTCATAGTGGCTGGTATGAAAGAGCGGATTGGCTGACAGGAGGTGTAGCAAATAACCATCTTTATTGCTGGCTTTGTTTACTTTTCAGTAACTGTGCTCCCATGGTCAAGTATGGCTATCTTGATTTTAAAAATCTGGATCAGGTTGTAAAGCGTCATAGCAAGTCAAGAGACCATGTACTTCTGGGGCAGGTTAGTGTGTGTGTATAAAACTTTTTTTTTTTTTTTTAAACTGAAAAATAGGCCTACTATTTATAACCACATAAAGGAAGAGGATAATTCTCTTTGTCAGTCACACATACAGCTGAGTGATATATCTTGTTCCAGAGCTAAAGTTTGTCTGAATTGCTTCTTTTATATTACATAGATACGTTTCGTATGCACAGAACGGTGTCTAATTATTTGGTTGGCTATTTAATTAAGTTTAACAAATTAAGTCGGTAGGATGTGCTTGATTTTTGTCTGACTCACCTGCTTTAACAACTTTGTTTAGAAAATATTTAATGCAAAGTATGTTAGTGACGTGGTCTTGAACCTTTAAGTGATATATTAATGTACCAGTTAAGATTATTAGAATAAATTATGGTGGACTACTGTTTTCTTTTTTCTGCTGCCTAGGGGAGAAAATGCGTTTAACAGCTTTGAATTGGGGCAAAACGTTAAGATATGAAAAGTGTAATAATAAAATATTATTCTGGAGCTTGTACTTTCAAAATCTTTAAGACTGGAATTTAAGTTAAACATTTTTTAAAAAGATTAAAAAAATAAACAAAAGATCTTTCACACAAGAAAGGAGAGACCATCGTGCTATTAAATAAGGCTATAGAGACTTTTAAACAGGAATTAAAACCCTTGGTTAGCAGTCCTTTAAATGCTTCTGTTAAAACTGTCTAACAATGAAGGAAACTGAATGTTTATTCCATCTTTTGATTTTAGGTAATGGAAATGAATGGTTAAAATACTTAAACAAATGGTTAAATTGTACTCCAAATGGGTACGACTAGATCATTAAAATGATCTCCCTCAGACAAGGTTTAACCAGTTGCGAGTTCTTTAATTTCTTCTTTCCCATTTTTTCAAAGAATTTTCAATGAGATCTGTTCCTACCTTTACTAAAATATGTCTACAGTCCCTCGGTTTACACCAGATTGATTTGAAAACATGCAACACTACCTGAAAGTAAGGCTTGCAAACAGATAATTATTTAACTGGTATGATGCAAGATATCATTTTGTTAAATGTTTACTTATTTTAAAACTGCACATTTGACACCTATATGGAAGTGTTGATATATAGGTCTCAAATGTGCAGCTTCAAAATAAATACAATATTGCAAACATGTATTTTGATTTTAAAACGTAACACCTGGTACTAAACTTGGTAAAAGAAAGGTCTCCGCTTCATTGCCTTCCATTCCAGGAAAGTTACATTTGCACTTCCTGGGTCGTTTTACCTCAGCAGGGTCTTTGCGGTCATCTTAGTGGGGTCATCTTAATACTCATTAGGGTAGGTAGCTGATTGGGTACTTACAGGAAAGATAGCCCTGAAGGGATGGGGACAATCTTACTCTCTGGGTGGAATGACCATGAAAATGCAAGACAATCAAAGAACAAGAACTGCAATCAGATTGGTTTACTATTGAGTAGCTCCAGATACCATGTGAAACTAAAATGTTTCTAAATATTTGCTAAAAGATACCATTTTTTCCAAATGGCACATTTGAGCCCTATGTATTGAATGGATGTGCCTGGCATGGTAAATGTGTAGAAATATTTTGTTAGTCTCTATTTATTTGTTTCTGGCAGGCTAACTGGTCTTTGACCTGCATTAGAATTAATCTCAAGTAGTTCTTCAGTTCTAAATATGGTCAGCATTCAAGAAGAGGCCAGAAGAACAGTTCTATGTGAGAACTGTCTTCAGCCAAAATAAATAAATGCAATCTCTAACTGTGACAAATATCACAGTAAACAAAAGGAAAGAGAAGTCTCAATCCATGCCAACACCGAGGTACACAAATAGTCCAGAGACAACCACACAGCAGCACACATTAATTACACCCATATTTGTTTTCAATATTTCCCCTTCCAGAAAGCCATAATCAAAGGCTTTTAAAAGGCGGATCAGAGAAAAGGCTGAATGATCAGGCTGTTTCCACAGCAGTGTCCACATCCCAAGTTTCTGGACCTTAGCCAGTGACAAAAGGAATGTGAGGTTATTCTTTTAGAAGCAATAATTAAGCTGGAAATCCATCAATGAGCATCTTTTATTGGGACAATCCACAAGTGCCAGTGCACCTGGGACTTCATTAGGGCATTAAAATGACAAGCAAAACAGCACGTGTGTCTATGTAGTCAAAACAAAGCAAAAGTGCATTTAACATGCTTGTTAAGGGAAAATGTGATTGTGATTGAGAGCACATGTGGGTGATTGTTCAACTATAAGCCTTTTGGGCCACACAAAACAATTAAAAACCAGAGGGATTCCAAAAAACTGATTCAGTTGTTTGTATACTACCAATAGGAAACCACTAACAGCAATGGCCCATTCTTTTTAGATTATTAACTTTTTAAGCCCTTTTCTTGAGGTGCTGTCAGGATGTGGTGTGGGGAAGAATCAGAAGGTCCAAACATTGCTGTATTTACAAGCATGTCCCCTCTACCACTACTGGTGTAAGGGAACTCTATTCGGGCTTACAGTCCAATATAACAATGCATGCACACCAATATTCACAATCCATGCCGTTGCAAGTGCTTGTGCTCCATGGTGCTGTGATAGCACAGGTGCTCAGGCGGTTGTGCTAGCTCAGTCGCGACAGCTGCCGTTCTCTCCATCTATAAAACAAACAAACAAAACACAGCGCTCCAGCGCATTAGTGTTTCAGTGTAAGGGGCCTTACTCACATAGCTATGTTCCCTTTGTATTGTCAAACTCCTCCCCATGATCAGCCCGGTGCCATGCTCTGTCCCATTGCAGTCTACCCCCCAGATAATCACAATGGTGTTGTTTAGCTGTCTTAAAGCTATGGCCTTTCACCAAGATGGCCATGAAGGGGGAAAAGTTTTGTAATTGCATTAGTTTTTGCACTTGTGTATAACTGTCATAATATTCGGTACACCTCTTGTACTGGTACTGTATGTTTCAGTAGTGACTGGTAAAGAAAACTGTCACATCTCTGTCCAAAGTATTGGGAAATCAATGATTTACATCCTCAGATGGATAGCTTATTGATTGTGGGAAAATGATATAAAAAAAGAAGTATGTCATTATTCATTATATTTTCAAATAAACAGTAAATTATTCAGATCCCAATTGAATATAAAAGTTACTTCAGATTTGAATGTGTAAAATATGGTAAGCTTTGTGTTCACTGGTGACCTTTATTAGTACACTGCTAAACAACATGTAGCAGGTGCTACTGATTTTACTATACTTAAGCACAATTGATCTGCACAATTAACAGGTGTGATACATTTCAAGAAAACAAACATGTTGATTAATTGGTCACACTTACCTTTTAAAAGCAGTGTGTTTCTCATTATGCGATAGTATACATTTCACCCGGGAGCTCTCTTCCCGGTTGTCTGTCCAGTGTTTGATGAATTAAGGCAGGTCGGTTACATTTCCCTTCTGTTTAGTGTGATTCTTTTATTTGGAGAATTATTTTTAATTGCAGCTCTATTTTAGTTCCGGTATCTGTAGGGCGGCCTATCAGATGATTTGAACGTGGACTCGCCTGAGGTCATTTTATTTGTTTAGTGGTATGTGTAGGGTGGGTTTTTGTATTTTAGAGATTGCAGCTCACCTGAGGTATTGTGATTTTTAATTGTATAGCAATAAATGCATTTGTGTGTGGAGACGCTGCTAACCTTTGTTTTGTTTTCATAGGACAAAGAGCGCCTTCCACTGTTTTTCTTAGATAGTTTTTATATGGTTTCCTATAGTAACTTTACAAACGTGTGTGACTCTTAATATGCAAACTTATGGAAACTATAATAAGATCCAAAATGGAAAATTACCTATATGATAACAGGGTCCTGGGAGACAGTCAACATGGTTTTAAGAAAGGGAGAGCGCATCTAACTAACTTGCTTGATTTTTTTGAGGATGCAACATCGATAATGGATAATTGCAAAGCATATGACATGGTTTATTTAGATTTCCAGAAAGCTTTTGACAAAGTCCTACATAAAAGATTAATTCTCAAACTGAACGCAGTAGGGATTCAAGGAAACACATGTACATGGATTAAGGGGTGGTTAACATGTAGAAAACAAAAAGTACTGATTAGAGGAAAAACCTCAGAATGCAGTGTGGTAACCAGTGGTGTACCACAGGGATCAGTATTAGGTCCTCTGCTATTCCTAATCTACATTAATGATTTAGATTCTGGTATAGTAAGCAAACTTGTTAAATTTGCAGACGACACAAAAATAGGAGGAGTGGCAAACACTGTTGCAGCAGCAAAGGTCATTCAAAATGATCTAGACAAGATTCAGAACTGGGCAGACACATGGCAAATTACATTTAATAGAGAAAAGTGTAAGGTACTGCATGCAAGAAATAAAAATGTACATTATAAATATCATATGGGAGATACTGAAATTGGAGAAGGAATCTATGAAAAAGACCTAGGAGTTTTTATTGACTCAGAAATGTCTTCATCTAGACAATGTGGGAAGCTATAAGAAAGGCTAACAAGATGCTCGGATACATTATGAAAAGTGTTGAATTTAAATCATGGGAAGTAATGTTAAAACTGTACAATGCACTAGTAATGGCTGCATAAGAATCCTGTGAATAGCTTTACATACTATTTGTCCATAGCTTATATTGAAACTCTACCTTTTGTGGAGTTTTTGTGAGGCGGTGCCCTCCCGATTGCCTGGACAGTGATAGTCACAGGGTGTTTTGTTCTGGATTGTGGTATTGGGGGGAGCACTGCGCTATGCAAGTTGTATTGTGTTATTTTTGGTTGGTTTATGCATGTTTGATAATTTTGTATTCTAAATTGATTTTCATTTTCTTTATTGTTTGACACTGAGTGTTTCTTTTTTTTTGTGTGTGATTGTTCACAAGTTGGCTTTATCGCTCTCCTCCATTAAATACTTCTTATTTGAACCTTTGTATTAAATACTGTTAAATTTGCTACCATTAAATACTATCTATTTGAACCTTTATACTAAACATTATTGCTTTTGCTACCTTTAAATACTCCATATTTGAATAGAGTGCTTTGTAATTGTTTTTAACTTGTGTTTGATTCAATTGGGGGTTGTTTCCATTTTATAAATAAATTCGGTTTCAAACTGTACCGACCCTTGTGCTTTCATTTATTTGAAGGGTTCTTGTGTGGGGATGTTGTTCTTAAATTTTATTCTTAGGAGTTCCCCTCTCCTATATACTAAAAGGGGGTGGTGTAGTCCAGTATATCTATTGGGTGGCGCTACAAACAATTATGGGAGAAAATCCAATGGGAAGCCAACACGTTTCGTTTTATGTCTGCATTTGAGCATTGTAAACCATTTGTGAAGAGTAATACATCATGTAGTATACAGTAGGTGATGCCATTTTAAATACCAACATTTCCATCAAATAGTATTAAAGAGATGTCTGTGTCAAATTATATATTACACCCCCAGCCATTGATAGGGTTTATCCATTTCTGTCTTTGGATGGGCAAAAACTGTCCAAAAAGAGCAACAGATATTACCTGGTATTCAAGGTTCATACAATGAATGAAAATGACAGCTTTGGACAATTGCCCATCAAATGCTGGATAATGGATAAATCTATCCATTGTTGACACTGGTTGAAGTTTACAATCCTATGTCGGCACTAAAAACTGTACAATTCTCACAACTTGGAATATCAGGCATCATCCAATGCTGACATCAGATGATACATCTGCAGCTGCTTGAAAATTGGCTGCACTAGCAAAATGCATATCCCCATTAACCAGTGAATCTAAATGTACTAATCACTTATTAAGATGTTGCCAGATTAACCATTATTCCTTATCCATTATTCAGCATTGCTTAAATTATCAATTATTAGTAACTCAGTTTTGAACTGTACATTATGTAAAAAAAGGTTTGCATCATCTATCCTTCCCCAAGGAAATATCATTCATGAGATTCTGTCCAGAAAACAACACACAGAGGACATGCTAGCAGATGATTGATACTCCGTTGCTAAATTGTTATATTACATTCAGGAATGCTATGTTTAATTTGTATGTTAACGTTAAATGGCACTATTATTATTAGTAAGTAGTTGTAACTTTTCAAACAGTAATGAAAACTTATTGATACTAACCAAGTAAAACAAACTGTATTTTGAGTGATACTGTGAAATAAAATTCTTTGAAATAGGTGGCAGAATAATAGGCATTATGCTTAAAATGCACAGCCTGATTTTCTGAGGTGGCACGTTGTACTTTTTTGTAGTTCATAGAAATGGCATTTCAGTCTCAGCAGCATGATGGTGGACATGCAGTGATGACAGAGCCTTTTTGCTGATTTGCATATGCATCAACTGATTATATATATAAAAAAAAAAAAAAAAAAAAATGACTTTTATTTGGTTCAAAATTAAAACCTCTCATGAATTATTCTATAAGACATATTTAGTAGTTAAACATGATGAGAAATGCATGCCGATGCTTTTTTTGTGGCATAATAAAATCCTTGCAGATCAATGCAACAGATTACACAAGATATTTTACACATTTGGCAATGCAAAATCATTGCAATAAATTATGTAAGTAACTGTAATTTAGGTTAGTGACCCTTAGCCAGTATCGCACAGTCCAAAATTTACAGCAACTTTATAGGGTCATAAAGCAATGGTAGTTTTTCATATTTATTATTCACAGCTGACAATATTTTGTAACAGTTAGCCTTTGGTCACAGCTTTAATATAGTTTTCACAGTCACATATGTTTTTCTAATATTTGGTGTGCCTAATTTATTTTAAACACGATTTTACCCCCAATCTGGAATGTCAAATTATTTCTTCTCACCGCATTAATTCCCCACACAGCTCAGGAGATCCAAAGGTTCAATAAGAGTCCTCAGGTCCCACGACCAAGCCAGGAACTCGAGCACAGATGCCAGACCCCAACAGTCATACGTGTTTTGAATGATGGAACACAAATGTTTTGCAGTATACCACTAATAAAAGTGGTGCAAAATGTGATAATTGACTTAATATGTTTGCACACAAATTACTTTATAGACTTACTGTAAGTATTATATATGACAGGCTACATTGTGTTTATGTTGAAAGTGTGTTTTCCCATATTACCTATTTTATCCTAAAAAAGAACACGAAAAAGTTTTCTTGCTGAACTTCACTGAAATGATGGCAGAAGCTAATCAGAGGCCAAAACTCATGAAAATGTAGGTCACAATGACAAAGATGCACTAATGAATGCCCGTACCAAGTGTCATCACAACTGAATGCTAGCTTCTCAAGAAAATATGTCATTAAAACAAACATAGAGGCATCTCTCCTGTATCCTTGTCATCGAGGAGAAGTGTAAATGCCCAAAGAAAGTCAGCACTGGATGGGTCATTATGGACTTTGTATACGATGCTGCTTCATGCATGCATAGGTCAAGAGACAATATCCAATGTCAGCATTGGATGGATATAGTAGCTGTCCAATGACAACAGATACATTCCATATAATTTGTTAACATTAATGGATTTCAATTGTTCTCTTTATGGTCCTTTTTTCAGGAATTCATCTAACAACAAAACAGCAAAAAGGTCACAGTATCCACAACCCTCCCCCCTCCATCTTCAGAAAGCCAGTGACACTAAAGTCTTCCTCTTTCCTTGATTGACTGCTTTTAAATGAATGCTTTTCACACTGCGTGTTGAACTGAACCTACTCTAATACAAGTGGTAGTGAACCCTATGTACAATTCCCTATTGAAATTCTACAAGTAGCTGTTGCAGTTGTGCTGGTTCAAAAAACTGCAGTGCTGGTTGCTGGTTGAAGAGCTGGTGAACATATTTCTTTCAGGGTCAAAAATCTCTGAAAGATGTGAAAGAGTGCTGGTCAGATTGAATCAACTAAGTGGCAGTTGATGACAGATTATTTAGATAGTTTCCAGATAGAATACCTTGGCCTAAAAACAAATATGATAACTGATATACTTCCAGTAATGATGTGAGATTACTGGTCTTGCAGCTGTTAAGAAGCTGGCTAACTGAATCCTTCAAGGTCAGTTATGAGAAGGCATTTAAAGGTAACCCAGATTCTTGAATTCAGGTGCTGCTCTGATATCAAATAGATTTTTGCATGTAGTGCTTTTCACTGTCTATAGTAAATATTAAGAAAATGTCACAAGAGCAATGTTATGTGACAAGAAGCTGATAGAGAATATAAAGAAAGAATAAAGGTACATTTTCTGACAGGAATAAAACAATTGTAGCAGCATAAAGCTTGAAATAAACAACTTAATTACAAGAAAAATCAGTTAATTATTGTTCTGGTAGTTGCTTTTGTAAACCAAGGGTGTCTCAGTGACACGATAAAAATACAACACCCAACTACTAAAATGTACTATAATGTATGCCAAAAATGACAAACAAAATGTCGTCCAGAGAAGAAGAGCTTTTACTGCTGTCATTTTTTCTCGGTTCCATAACAATGGGTCTCTGCTGTTAATTTTGGGATTGTAGTCATGGACAAGATTTAAGCTGATTAAACTCACCAGACAACTACATCGTCCAGATACCATAAAAGAGGAAAAATATTTCCAGGAGGAAACTGGTAAGTTTTCATTTATTTGTTAGCTTGGTGGTGCAACGTGCTGTCAGAATTATTTCAAAACCTAACTCTTGTGGAAATCTATATAGGGATAAAATATTCTTGCTGCTTTTTGATGCCAGGTAGGATAATTTGTTTAGACTCTGGGTTTTGTTTTTTTGTACTTCTCTGTTAGGATGTGAGTGGTTCCAGAGTTATCAATGTCCATAAGTAGAATGTAGCTCCAAAACAACTCTCTTTATTTTCTAAAAGAATTACCCCCTCTACCAACAATGGTATTGGATGAGCACAGATGGTGGGGTTGCAGTTCCCAAACAAGAGTTTCAAATAATAAACAATAATCACATTCCCATTTATAAGTGCACACACATGTTGAAGTGGGGGGGAAAATGCCAGTACTCCAAGGGAAACTCCAGGTGGCTGTGCTGGGGAAGTCCCATTGCTCCAAGGGAAAGTACAGCTGACTGCTGTGGCAGTGCCAGTGCTCCAAGGAAAAGTCCAGGTGGCTGTGCTGTGGCAGTGCCAGTGCTCCAAGGAAAAGTCCAGATGGCTGTGCTGTGGCAGTGCCAGTGCTCCAAGGAAAAGTCCAGGTGGCTGTGCTGTGGCAGTGCAGGTGTTCCAAGGGAAAGCCCAGGTGGCTGTGCTGTGGTATTGTCTTCTAGCATAGCCACCTCTTTGTTTATCTCCTGCATCATATTGTTAGTTTGTAAGCCCAAACTGGTTGGGTTTCATACCAGGCAGCAGAGAACACATTGGAGGACTGTTTTCTCACATTCTAATTTCTGTTCATTTTAGCACTTCTGACAGATAGCAAATTACATATACTCTGTTTTAATTCAATTAACAGTTTTAGTAGATTTTGGGAGAGAGAGTAGCATCTCTGCATCTTTTATGGCAAAATGAAGAGCTAGAGCTAGATTTGCAAGCTGATTTTCCCCCAAAAACATCTTTATTGACTGGTGTTATACTGGAGACTCCCCAAAAGATATATGATCCGTTTGAACTGTTCTTATTATCATAAAAGTACCCTCTAAGAAGCTGCTTCAATAGAATCCTTCAATTATGTTAATATAACCAACCAAAAAAAAAACAGCTTAAAAGACTAACTTGTTCAATTACAGATAGTTTGCAGGTGTTTCTGTTTCTTTCAAAATTCAGTACATTGGAAAATAGGCCTCATAGCTTCTAGGGCTATAACTTCGACTTGGCATTTAGTACAGTACATTCAAACTCTTATTGTCTTGCCAAAAAGCTCCCAGACAATGATCAAAGGAGAACCCACAAACTACTGGAACAATCAGTGGCGTGTTTAAAAAACTATTTTGTTGTCTGTTGAAAAACTAAGTTTCTAGCCTGGAACATTCTGAGCCTGGTTTATTTTTTTTTTTCTTTATTTTCACAGTTAATTATCCATATGGGGAATTCACACACACAAAAACAGACTTATAACACATATTTGCTTCTTACAAAGCAATTGCACAACATGTGAATAGTATGTGTTTATACTTGTAACTAAATATGACTATTTACAATGCCCATAGTCTGTTCAAACAATCAGTATTGTTCTAAGCGATTGTTAAAATAAAGTCTTGTTTAAACATGTGTGATTTCTTCTCTTCTCTGTGTTTCAACATACAGAACATGATACTGTGCATGCATTCTGATTAGCTTACAATTCAGAAGTACAGTATTTAATAATCTGCACCACAAAGAAGAGAGACACACTAATGTATTAAGTAATAGTCAGCATTTCTCTGGGTGCACTAGTAACAATCTTGAGCCTAAAGATTATCTTTGAAAATGTTGTTATCGTATATTATTAGGCTAGCTGACTGACTCCAAAAACTGAAAAACTACACATTGGAGCCAAATGTTATGTCACTGGCTGCAAATGAGCTAGGAAGTATATTTTGAAGCTAAAGTTGGTAACTTTTTTGGCTCCTGTATTCACTGTCTTGTCCCGCTCCAGAGCACTTGGCTCACCAATATCTATGCTTCGAGCATGAACCCATTTTTACCAACAGAACTGCCTTCTGATCAGTCAGACTAAATATTTTTTTTCTTTCAGGCTCAAACTCAGTTGGACATTGCCCTTTTCCAAATCAAAGCATATGCTGACCATTAAGATTATGTTTTCTTTACATATAAGCAAGCATTCCACTGTATCTGCCAAGTCTCAAAGCATGCTGTGTCGTACCACATTACTCAACTTGTTGGCTGTGTTTGACTATACAGAGCAGCAGAACAACCACCACGGGTAAGTTGTGTTTCATAGTATGATATTCATTCAAATGACAAACTCACTGTAGATAGTACTCTTCATTTCCTCAGCTGTTTCTTTGACCTTTAATTGATGTCACAAGCCTTGATACAGCCTTAGTACACAATTTAAACAGTTAAGAGAATCACTAAGTTATTTATTTATTATATCAACTGCTAAAACTTTAGGAATCACACATTTGCCAAATCTGCCATCATACAGGAGACATGCAATTATTTTGTATGGATAAGATAGAAAAAGGCAATAACAAAAATCACTGGTGTTACAGAAACTAAAATAATGTTAAAACACACTCATGACAGTACTTGCAATGTTGCACATAACCGCATTGATAACTGCACAGAGTGTAACAACAATAAATGGAACATAATACAACATACGTATTTTAATAGCTTAATCTGCAGGAGTTAATTGTTATTAATCTTTGCCTTTTTTCCACTCTGCTCAGCAGGTGACTCGACGGGTAAAACTTCAAATCTTTGATACTATGGATTTTTAGTGCCCTGTCTTCATTTATTTTTTCTTTAGTATAGTACTTCTGATGATAAAATAATGCAGCCTACATCTATCATTATAAATATGTTTAAAATTTCCTGAAGAAATCATTGTTAATTCAAAATATTTTATCGGGTGGGGGGGTCTGTGGATAAATGTATCCCCCCCTCCCCCCCCCATCAAATCGCACCCTGGAGATAACACAGTCACTAATACTAACCAGCAAGGTACTGTTCATATATAATGCCAGGTCCAGGAAATTATTCACAAGACTGTGTAATAACATACAACCTATGTCACTTAATGAAGTGCAGAAAAACCTTTTTGAAAATAAATCAAAAGAAAACAGTTGGGATGGTAAAAATGTAACCCCCAAAAAACATGGGTATTTGATTTCTCTTAAAGGCATCAGATATGTGCCTTATTATTAGCTACTTGTCACAGAATGGATCACAGAGCCAACTTAAAGGAAATGTGGGATTACATGATCTTGACCCTTGCAGTCTCTCATCAAAACTTAAACTAGAAATTATTAATTTGTGGGTCATCTCTGATCCTGATCTATCATTTGAGACTCATATTAGGGAAGTTACCAAAGTATCTTTTTACCATTTGAGAAATATAGCCAAACTTAGACCACTTATTTCTGTATCTGATGCTGAGAGACTAATGCATCCCTTTGTTTCATCTATAATTGATTATTGTAATACACTTTTTTTCTGGTGTCCCAAAACGTGTGGTATCCCGCTTGCAGCTTGTTCAGAATACCGCCACTAGACTTCTGACTAAAACCAGAAAAAGTGAACATATTACCTCTGTTTTGGCCTCTCTACACTGTGCAGTATAGATTTTGCTGTTAACTTACAAGGCCCTGAATGGATTAGCACCTAGTTATTTGCAGGAGTTACTGACCCAGTATCTTCCATACCATACTCTGATATCACAGGAGGCGGGGCTGCTGGTTATTCCTAGGGTCAACAAGAGAAACACGAGAGGTAGGGCCTTTTCTTTTTCAGCTCCTAAATTATGGAATGCTCTGCCTTCGTTTGTCAGGGAAGCTGGGTCAAGACTAAAAAAACACACTTTTATGAAATGGCTCTCTAATCTTGGTGTATTTTAATGTAACTTTAAAATTGCTGCTTTTGTATTGTGTATACTGTTATTTAAATGTGTTATTTAAATGGTCTGACTGTGGCAGTTGTATGTGTGACATGCTAAACAAATGTATTGTGGTTTGTTCTTTTTTTCTGAAATGTACTGTACAGTGCTTTGCAATACTTTTGTATAAAAAGCACTATATAAATGCAATAAATGAAAATATTATGTGTGTGTGTGTGTGTGTGTGTGTGTGTGTGTGTGTGTGTGTGTGTGTATATATATATATATATATATTATATATATATATATATATATATATATATATATATATATAACACACAAAAAAAAAAAAAAAAGATTATAAATATAATATGAAAGGAATTTCCCTAATCTTTTTACATTCGCCAAGTATTTTCTGAGGTTACTAAGGCTAGGTTGCACCAACTGGATGCAAGTCTGGCATTTAGCTACGTCTGACTTAAAACCAAGTATAAACTAGGTGTAAAACGTATGCCGATTGCACCACCTGGACATAAGCCATTCTTTGAGTTACACATGGGCTTAAATCCAATGCCTTATGAAGGGTAGGCATAAGGAATTAGTCGTGGGCTTATCTCCATAGACACACCTGTATACAGCAACATTTCTTTACCATAAACTTGAATTTGAAAGTAATGGAATGGCACATCCAAAACCAGCACCAACGGGCAATGAGGCGTGAACAGGTGTTGAGAGACAGGAGTAATGCCTTGGATATTGTCAATGACGGAACTGTTTGAAAGATTTTGTTTTCATCCGTGAGAACTATTTCGATTATCTCATGAATTTTCCAATGATTTGCAAAACATGTCAAATAGAAATACTACACTCTCACTAGCCATAAAGACATTCATTGCCTTGAGGTTTTATGCCGTGATAAATGTTCACAAATTCACAGCCTGTCAGGCCATTCATCATGTTTCACAGGCACTGCAGCAACGCATGTCTGGTTATGTCTATTTCCCCACCAATCAAATACAAACTGCTCATATAATGCAAAAATTCAAGGAAAAATGTAAGTGCAGTGCGATGAAGCTCGTATTCAACGAGAAAGTGCCATTTACCAGCCTTTGAGGCTGGAATATTAGATAGTATCATATTTGACTACAGTGGGTATCCACTGAAAGAATGGTTGATGAAACCTGTGCTAGTACCCTGAATAGAGCATGAACGGCATTACAATGATGTCCACTCTGCAACAAGGTGTGTCATTGACCGTTGTAATGGTGCGCTGAAATGGCAATTTCACTGCCTTCATGGAGAAATGACCCTATACCCTGAGAGAGCGTGTATAGTGATAGCCGCTGTGATTGTGCTGCACAATATGTACATTCAAAGTTGGATCCCACTGCTACAGGAAAATGAAGAGGAGGTCAAACAAGAGGAAGATGAGGATGACAATTCACATTCACACTAAACTAAACTTAGCAATAGATCCACTTTATATATGGGAATAACGGTAATATGTGTGTTTAAATATAATTGACATGTATACTGTACAGTTAATGTGTTTAAGTTTTAGATGCAGTTACAAATATTTAAATATTTTTACTTAGATTTAACACTACATTGCAAATAATTCATCATTCTAGATAACAATACTGCCAGTTGACACCGAATAAATATTTGAAACTTTTTATTATTTTGTTTAATGTACTTAAATATAAACCTCCATTAGAAACATGACATCTCTTTGTTTATTATTCAGGAATGTTATGTACAACTACAACCAAGAGAATCAACATCAACAAATTGAACAAATTGCACAGCTAAAAACACAAAACGTAATGCTGGCCATTCAAACATATTAACCACTGCATTCAAATAAACTACCGCATTTACATGTACTGTATTACAGTACAGGAAAAGCCTGCTTTCCCTTAGTTCATAAACCATTTTATACCCCCTGTGTGGAACTGGGGATATCTTGTATTTTAGAATGTCTCATTTTAGAACTCATTTTTGTTTTTCTAGCTCCAGTTTGTCTTTTTCTATCATAACATTTTTAGTTTCTGTTTCTAAATATTTCTTTTTCAATCAACTTGCAGCGCAGATTGTCTACTCATGCCTATTCTCTTGTTTTGCCCCGGACCCTGCCTTCCTTGCTGGTGGTAGAGCTGGTAAAAGAGTTGTAATGTAGCTGCTGTCTGTCTCTCTTGCAAGTATTTTTTTTTTTTCAATTTTGCACTGACTGCCATGGGTTGACAATAAATGCTTATAATAGCTCAAATGCTATTTTAAATTGAGTTATTTTTTTTTTATTTGGAAATGCCTGTGGAAAAGGAAATATAAGCTGAAAATATTAATTACAGGTAAAATGTTACACAAAGCGACAGGCTGTGTGTGTGCATGTGTGTGTTTGTTGCCTGGAATTAAGGGCACACACGTGCATGCTTTTTCAGTCTGGCAAAAGTGTGCATCATGTTAGTCTGTGGAGGGGGAAAAAATTAACTGAGAAAACTGTAATTTTTATTTTCTAAACATACCTCATCCATAGCGATTCAAATTCCTATGACTATTTGATGTATTATTATTATTTGCATAATGGTTTTAATTATGATTGCAAATAATTGGATATATTTTTACTTGTATATTCCAGGGATAGGGACTTGTTCTAGGTTATAAAAACACTGTCCTGAACTATGGTTAGTTGTGCCCTGAGTTCCTACAGAGCCAGAGAAAGAGGGCTTTGTGTAAAGTGAAAGGTTGTGTTAGACTTGTCTAAAAACGCCTGTAACCGATGCCAGTTAGTTTTTGTTTGTTTGTTTTTGTTGTCTTTGTATTTTGTTTTGGTTTCATTTTATTTCATACTTGTCCTTACAAAAAAGTACTATACTGCAAGTATACTTGTGCCAAATGGTCTAGTTTTGGTATACTATTAGTGCTATTATACTATCCTATTTTGGCACAAGTGTACTTGCAGTGTAGTACTTTTTTTGTAAGGGTGCCGCCCTCTAAAAATCAAACAATAAAATAATAAATCAATGCAACATGTTCTTCCCAGTGAACAAATATAATGAGGCAGAGGAGACACTCTGACTAGTCTTATGACAAAAGATTCCTTAAATCAAGATCATTTATTCAGAAACTAAACAAATAACAACACTAGGGTAAGTACCAGTAGCCTTAACACCTTTGCTTCAAAGGGAGATCACATGGCAACCCTAACAATAATCCAAACTGCCTGGCCCCTCAAAGGCCCTGGAAGGTCTAATTGTAAATGGAAAAGATATTTAGGAAAACATTACATAATACTATATAAGTGAATATACATTAAAAACCATAAAGTCTAATTTGGACATTACTTAACTCAGCACTTTCTTCTATTGCCCCATTGTTAGTCTTTGTCATGCAAAATCATCTAAACCTTATTCTTGGTAATGAATCTGACTAAGTGTCAGAAAATAACTACATAAATTAGAAACAAATCAGTCATCCTTACAATAAATTAAATAAATTTAAAAAAAAATATGTCGTTGTCCTGCCATAATCACATAAACTGGGTGTAAGAGTTTGGAAAGATGAGTCAACCAGCCTGAACATCTGGGGCTCTTTACATGCAGACTGCTCGGTTTAGCAATCCCACAAAGTCTCGGGGTAAATAACAGAGATGTGTGAGAGTACAACATCTGTCACAGATCCTGCTCCTCTGTAGTCATAGCTTCAACTGAGTGTAAATAGCTACAGCAGAGGTGTGGTATGCCGGGAGAGACCAATGTTGCCAGAAAAAGGAATGGAAGTCAAAAGAAGTCTAATAAAGACCATAAGGGGAAAATTCATTGAACTAAATAATAATTACAAGACAGAGTTATTGCATCTTTGCAGTGAATAGTCCACTAAATCTGTCCACCCATGTTATTAAAAAGATATCAGGCAGTTTGTTTTTATTTTTGTTACAAAAGGCAGCAGCACAACCCATACCACACAATAGTATCAATAAAACACTAAAAGCTGCAGCCATTATGATCCATATTTACAAAATAGATTTTCCTCAGATCCTAAATGTTTACTTGTTGGAAGTGTAGCATGTATTGATGTTAAGAACATAAGAACATAAGGAAGTTTACAAACGAGAGGAGGCCGTTCGGCCCATCTTGCTTGTTTGGTTGTTAGTAGCTTATTGATCCCAAAATCTCATCAAGCAGCTTCTTGAAGGATCCCAGGGTGTCAGCTTCAACAACGTTACTGGGGAGTTGATTCCAGACCCTCACAATTCTCTGTGTAAAAAAGCGCCTCCTATTTTCTGTTCTGAATGCCCCTTTGTCTAATCTCCACTTGTGACCCCTGGTCCTTTTTTCTTTTTTCAGGCTGAAAAAGTCCCTTGGGTCGACACTGTCAATACCTTTTAGAATTTTGAATGCTTGAATTAGGTCGCCACATAGTCTTCTTTGTTCAAGACTGAACAGATTCAATTCTTTTAGCCTGTCTGCATATGACATGCCTTTTAAGCCCGGAATAATTCTGGTTTCATGTAATGTTGTAAAAGGCAAATTACTCTTTTTGTAATGAAAACGCATTTGTAAAAAGATACAAAACTAGAAATAAACAAATCCATTTTTTTTTTTCATGTCAGGGGTTAAGTACAGTTAGGAGGTTTATTTTTCATTTTGTAACTTTGTAACTTTTCTGTTATCTTTGAAGTCATATTTCCACTTATAGAGGCTATTTTACATATCGGCAATGTAAAAAATAATAGTTTTACTAATTGTATTAGAAGTAGTTTTTAATCTTTTTTCAAGCTTGTCAGTAATACATACATATTTTTTTTTTTCAAACATATAAATCCAAATTAATTTTGCTCACAAGTTAATAACACATAAGGGCCTACAGTTATGGCTAAACATCACCTAGAATTTTCTGATTGTAACATAATTGTTTGTTTTTGTTTTGTTTTTTAAATCATATGAACTCAATTTTGATCTTTTATTCAACATTATGTAATCAAATAAACTACAAAGTTTTATTGCAAAAGTCTACTGGAAGCCGTAATAGTAGTACAATATTTCAAAATATCAAATTTTTCCATTTTTGTCAGTTTTTGTTAAGTATATGGAAAACTACAAAAGCAGTATGTAATTCAATATGTTAACCTAACATGATTCAGCAGGTTTCATTTGACTTTATGAAGCTAAATTAATTAATTTTATAGGGTGATGCACAACTTTTGGCCATAGCTGTACTGTTACATATTGCTACAGCCTATGCAAAAAGAGCTATTTTTATTGATTAAGAATGTACTCCATCCTAGCTAACATATTTATCTCACTACTGCCTGGGGACAATGTCCAATGCAATTAATTCACCAGCTACAGCCTCAAATGTGCATCGTCTATAACCTGTAACCATAGAGAGCAGTTTCAGTGAGGTTGTTATTGTACATGAGCACAATTGCTCCATTTTCTTCCGACAGCTGGCTGTCTGCACCCACTAGGGTCATTAAAGGGACAACAGCTAACAATACTTTAGCAGGAGCTTCAAGGTGTACACCATTACTGCCACCATAAAAGTGAAGCATGCATAAGACATCAAAAACTGACTCGACCACAGATTAATTTATTTAGTATGCTAACAGGTATGTTTTCGTAAAAATCTGTTACACACCAGAGGTCTTATTAGATGTAATGGACTTGGATTTCTGCAACAACCAGAATGGGCTTAAATACCAATAGCCATAAAGTTGCACTGCTAAATGTTTGCCTCTTAATGTTTCCAGCAAGCTGTGACAGAGAGATCAGCCTCAGTCTACACCCAACCCCTCTCTCGTTAACCACTTCTTACCACAAATTAGTCTGCAGTAACAAGTACAATAATCTGTTTTACAAAAAATGCAAGTGTTGCATGTTTTCTTCCCATAGATTTGCCAGCTTTCCAAAAAACAAGGGCAATTGACTTTCATTCAGAACACCTGTAGAAAGAAGCAGAGAACATTTCAACGAAATACAAAGTATCTTGGTAATACCTACAGTTCTTATAACAATTTGGTCTTTCATACATGTGTGCAGTAAATGATCTTAATACTTAATGAGTAGTGATAGTGTAAGTTCATCTGCAAGTTTGTTTACTTTAGAGGTATTTCAGTAAAAAGCACTGTTAGGAAGTAAAATGTCAGGAAATGTGGCCTGTTGCAAGGCAAAGTGTAAAATTGTATATATTGTGTGTGTTGTATTTGTTGTATTGAGTCACTTGAATCTAGAAGGTTTATGGCTGACTTGAAGAAATTGTGACTGGCTAATCTGACTAGCTGAAAAAATACAACTTCAATTTAGCTAAAGATTTCATTAACTTTTTCAAAAATAAAAATAAACAGTGCTGCACATATGAAGGTATTATGAATTATTTTAATTACGTCTGCATACTTACTTAAGCCCCTTTCTCACTGGCATGCTCTACCCAGGTCGAACTTCATCCGAGTTGCGACCCCGTGTCATATGGGCCGGCTACATGATTTCACAGTGCTTTTTGAAGAAGCAGGGTCGACCTGGGCGACCGAAGCAGGCACACAATGTGCTTACAATGGTACCTTGCGCACAAACATTATTTAAGGAGGATGTGTTGACTTTCCCTCTCTCGGAGTGGCTGAGAGGCGGGCCTTGGGGGATTGCTCGGCCCATAAGTACTGCACTTGTTTGTGCATTTGGTTGGCCGTAATTAAGAATACACAGATACACCAGTTGAGAAGGCTGTTGTTTGGAATGAGTGACCAAAAGCGGGCAAGCACGGCTGAGGAAGACAGCCAGCCTGAAATAAACCGATTATTACAATATATGGTTACGTACCCGAGGGGAGGTGTATAGTGATAGGGGAACCACAGTGTATATTGCACAGCGAATCGTAGGATGGAGACCTGAGCTGACCGGCATAGTGGCAGTGGGGGCACTGTGTAAGCAGCACTTTTGTTTTGTAGTTTTATTACTGTGTTTTATTTTCCCTTTTTCTTTTACCTTTGGTTTTCATTATTCTTTTGAGCACCTGTGAGTGCGGAAGCAATAGACTGTACCGTTACTGGTATTATGATGGAACTGATTACCGTTGTCGGTACTCAGGCCACAGACAACAGCGCCCTCTGCAGGATGAAATAAATCATTGCCGAAATACAAAAAAAGACTAATAAAACTGGGCACCTGTGCGGTGTTTGCAAATACACTTCTGTCTTCCGTGTCAGTGAATACCCACACCCTTCCACAGACTCCAACAAGCGATCATTATATGCAAAAAAAGACACACTGGAAAAAAACATGCCTCTACAGCAGGCAGTTCTCAGAAATCATGCTATAATGTCAACACGAAATGTGCAGTCAGGCTTTAATTTAAGGGCCATTTTTTTAGTTTATTAACTGTTAACAAACATTGTTTATTTTTAGCGTAGGGTTAGGGTTAATAAAAACCTGATTTAACTTGCTAAACATAACTACAGTAACAATTTGGACCAATTCCAAGCATATGATCGACTGTTATTGAGCATCCCTAAGGCTGGTGTTTGATTGATCATCCACAGGGCTCTGATATTTGCCATTTTAGCTGGTTTTAACATGTTTGTTAACAGTTAATAAACAAAAAAACAGCCCTTAAAGGAAAGTGTGACCAAATGTGCTGCATGTAAGTGTAAAAAATGATAAAAAGAATGGACTGAATGGGCTAACACTGATTATAAAACACAGAGTAACTATGAGAGTAACTTATTCACAAGTGCTTTTTATTGCATATCATTCTTTATAGCTTAATGTTTTTCCTGAAAACTTTTTTTTGTTTTGTTTCAAAGAATAGATGCATAGAAATGTTTTAAAGCCAGAACATTGAAAGGTCACTGTGGTATGGTGGAAGCGTTGCCTATGTAATGTGTGTGTGTGTGGGGGGAATATTCACATACTGGTCAGCCCTCTCCCTTTTTTCCCCTTTACAGACAGGAAGCCTTGTTAAAAAGCAGTTAGCCTTTGTTGGGGAGTGTGACGGAGCAACATTAACAGTCTTAATTAAACAACTTATTGCCGTTTCTTTTTATAACAACAATATATTTTCTTTTAAATAACATTAAGCATTGATTCACATACTGGTCAGCCCTCTCCCTTTTTTCCCCTTTACAGACAGACAGCCTTTTAAAGAGCTAGCCACGCCCACATTAACAGCCTAAAAGAATTAATTTTGTTGAATAACGGCAAAAAAAATATTTGTTGTTATATATATAAATATCAATATATATATCTTTATATATCAAATAAGTATATATATAAATATATTATATATATATATATATATATATATATATATATATATAAAACATCACATATAAAACCTTAAGATACTTGTTTCTTTTTCTTTATACTGTGCACTCGCACACACAGTATTTTTAACAATGCATAATAGTACCTATAAACATGCAAGCGTTTAATTTATTTTCTCAACATTAAATATTTAGGGTTTTAATTACCGTTATTAAGCAATATAACATTATTGAGCAGAGGCGTCGCGACCTGAAGGGACTGTCATTTGCGGGGCTTGTCTGGAGTTGGGCACCACAAAGAAGACTGCCCATACGAAGACCCTTGCTGTATGATGGCATACTCAAGGGTGGAGTACCCAGATGAGTGGCTCGGTCTTAAAGCCCAAGACCAGCTGCCTACCCAAATGCGAGAGACGGGCCCCTCAGCGCGCTTGGTAACAGCAATAATAATACCAATTTACAGCTCACCTGCCTGGCTTGGTGACTGTGTTTCTCATCGAGCTAAATTGTTGTGTGTGAAAGCCTATCTATTTTTTTTTCCTATTACTGCCCTTGCAGTAAAAAAAAATAAAAATAAAAAAGCAGTACACTTTTTCTTCCTGTCTAAAACGCCACAGCTCCTTGAGCCTGTGCTCCACTCCAGTATACACTATGTGCTGCCCCGTAGTGTGACTGCACACGGTCCAGAACCAGGTTATTACCACGCTGCACCCTGGTGCAGCACCGTACTGTTCTCCTGATTGCCTACCGTAGCCACTCGAGGCTGTGTATCTACCCCGGTGTATGATATGCACTACCCAGGGTTGTGTTGACTACATGCGGTTAAGGCTAGATGCCTCTCGGTACTTTGGCATCCTTGGTGCTTAGACGCTCCATGCATCAGTGTTTACAGCTCCAGCATGTCAATAACACCTGCACTTAGTGGCCCAATTCTTTGGTTCACCAGTACTGTGTTCTACCTCACTCAGTGTCCTCGGTGCTTCTGATCTGAGTGCTTCAATACGTCTACACCCTCCGGTGTTTAAACAACGCCCTTGGGGCCATACAAACATGAAGCATAGCTAAATTTCACGCTTGCACATCCTGCACAATGTCCCCTGCTAGAACAGTTGAGCTGTACATGGTGTTGGGAGCCCCTGGCCTGGCAGCAGGCTCAAGCCCTTGCTCTGGACCCAGCTCAGCTGATAAAGCTGGCCCCCGGAGCTGACCCCATCTGCAACAGTGGTCACCCTGGATATTACAGAACCAGATGTCAGCACAGCTGAAGAGGACCATAATGCGATTTCAATCATGGCCTTATGGGAAGAAGCAGCCTCTACCTCCCCTGGCCATTCGTTTGGACCAGTGGTAGACAAGCAGTAGAGGAATTGCTGCAGTGCTCTCACCGAGAATGCAAGGCGTTTCGGCAGGTAGCCTCAATGCTCCACACCTGTTCTCTGGTACAGGAGAGAAGGAGACGCTGGTGTCTGCCATACTTGCCAGTCTGTCTGGCTGGGTGAATGGTTTATAACAATGGACCGAAAGGATACATATTCCACGTCCCTATTCGTCCGGCACGCAGGAAGTATCTTTAAGGGGAGCATCTTCAAGTTTTCTGTGTTGCCATTTGGTATCAGGGTGATAAACTACCTGGATGACTGGTCGATCTGTCCCAGTAGCAGGATGGAGCAGTGGCCCATACAGAAATTGTGACAAAGCATCTGTTGAGGCTGGGTCTCACCAATTAATACTGCTGCAAAATAAGTTCTACTTGGGTCTCCTGCCGACAGAGTAGATGCAATTCGCAACTGTCTGGCTCTGTTCAACAAGGGCTCATGGTACAATTGATTATTGTGTTAAAAACTATTCAGTCTGATAACTGCAGCTTCATCAGCCACCCAACTGGTATTACTCCACATGCACCTGATCCAAGTGTGGCTCAGTGCCTTTTGGCTACACCCCAAGTGCAACAGACACTGTTGGCTGACTATGTCTCACCTATGCTGGGAAACCCTACGCTGGTGGAGGCAACCCTCTCACCTGAGCAAAGGCGTAAGGATGGAAGTGATACACAACCTTCAATTGATGACAACAGTCGCATCTGACTCTGGCTGGGGGGCGGTCTGGGTAGGCAGAGGAGTCCGCGAATCACTGGACATCCCTGCACTTAAATGCATGGGAGCTGAGAGCAGCCCACCTCACGCTTCAAAGTTTTCATTCCACAAGGACAACATGTCAGTATTGGCGTACGGGAACCACAAGGGAGGGCTTTGGTCCCCGATGTTACACTGCATAGCCTTTTGGCTGTTGATCTGGGCACTGAGGCAATTACTATACCACCAGGCTGTCCATTTCCCAGGAGTGGTGAACTGGGCAGAGGACCTCCTCTCCAGGGAGGGTCCTCACACGTCAGAATGGCAACTTCACCTTCAGATGGTGCAGTGCATTTGGGAACGCTTCGGGGAAGCCTGGCGATCTCTTTGCCATGGCAGAGACAACCTATTGCCCCCTGTGATTCTCCCTCTGCAGCTGCGGAAGTCCACTAGACATCAATGCCCTAGCCCACGAGTTGCCCAAAGTGTTGTTTTACATTTTCCCAGTGTACAAACCCTGGTTTCCTCCCTAAGATGATCACAGCCTTCCACATGAATCAGTCTGTGGAACTGGAGTCTTTCCATCCACCTTCGTTTTCTTCGGAGGAGGATAGAAATTCCTCTGCCCGGTGTGGGTGTTGAGGTGACCTTCTAGACCTCCTCCTCTTCATCCCTGCACCTCGAGGGCTCCTCCTCTTCATCCCTGTGCCCAAGGCTTCACCTCTTCATCCCTGTGCCCCAAGGCCTCCTCCTCTTCATCCCTGTGCCCCAAGGCCTCCTCCTCTTCATCCCTGTGCCCTGAGGCCTCCTCCTCTTTATTCCTGCACCCCAAGGCCTCCTCCTCTTCATCCATGTGCCCTGAGGCCTCCTCCTCTTCATCCCTGCACCCCGAGGCTCCTCCTCTTCATCCCTGCTCTCTCTACATCAGCAAAAATCTCAACTCCAATATTAAGATTTCTTCAGAAGCAAGGAAAGATATCAGAATTCAGACACTAGAATGGCAATTGTATGTTCTACAATGATTTCACATCTGCCCCCATGATCTCTCTTTTCATACTGACGCTTCCTCCATCGGCTTTAGCGGTATTTTCACAATCAATGGTTCTCCAGTGCATGGCCTCGGAAATACAAAATCTCTCCTTAGTCTAAATCCTCAGCTCTCCTTGAGCTATGTCCTATTGTCATTGCAGCCTCCCTTTGGTCCCTCTTATCAATCAATCTGTTTTTCAACCGTATTCTCCCTTCCTCAATCTTCGCTCATCAGCTCAAGAATACATGGCTGCTGCCCTCGCTCATTCTACACAACTGGCTGGTTAGCCTACTCAACCTTCTGTATTCCAATTACTACCGACATTCTATTTCCCTAATCACAATACTCCTCTGAGGTTACTTCTCTTCTTTCAACGATCTAGTTTTGAAGTCTCTTTGCTTTGCTGCCTTATTTGGTTCTCACCGCTTTTCTAAATTCTCTGTCCTTCTCCCTTTATAGTTTTGCTAGTATGCCCAGAGTGGGAGCCATCTCCCAACCTTAGAAGAACAGCCACCTCTGGATTCGTTCTCCACGAGGAAGGTTCTCCTCAAGTCAAGGGGAACCCCCGGCCAAATATAACTATCACTGTCATCTTATCATTTCTCTCCTCTAGATCCCCCCTGGAGTAAGTACGACTTGGTTTCACCTCTGCGAGAATGGCCCTCCTTGAGCCAAGGGGAATCTCCTTACTCTTTTCTAAGTTATAAACACATATCTTCTATTAATTCTTGAGGTCTCTTCCTGTATGCAGCCCTCGTCAATTAATAAGAATTTGTCTGTAAGGACTTTCTCAAATCCATTGCATGATGCCATGCCTTGGCTGGACTTAAGAATCTACCCACACCGGTATGTCCACTGAGAAGAAAAAGTTTACATCCTAATTTTACAACTAATCTCTCATTAATTAAATAGATAACTGTGACAGGAAATGGCTGAGTGGTGACGTCAGGCCAGAAAGAGGAAATGAAAAGGCAACTGCAGTTCAAAGACGTGTTGTGTGCCGTTTATTTTCAAACACAACAAAAATAAATAAAATATTTGAACAAAAATAAACACTGCTCAGAGAGCAAAAATAAAGGTTTTAAATAAAACAACTCACAAGCACAAAATAACTAAAACTAAGGTCAGGCTGGGCAACTGCCTTTACTGATCCTTATTATTATCCTTATTAATTCCTCTCTCCTCTCGTACTGTCCTGCGTACACCCACCCAGAGTGCAGAGAGCTGCAGATTTTTCTGCAGGTGACCATCTCCAAATTAGCAACAAATGAAATCACTTAATTAACTCTGGAGATGGCCAACACCTGCACAAGTTTTTTTTTTTTTTTGTATTAATTATTCCTGGCAGAGGACAAGTTGCTACCTTGCCTCTGCCAAAATACACTCAAACAAACAAAACGTGGCGCTTCGCCATCATAACAATAACAAATACAATAAATAAATCATAAAACAAATACAACACAGGGCCAGACCCCGTTCTAAAAATAAACACTGTACAGGTCTCCTCACCCTGTTACAATAACATGTTGAAGTAATTCAGAGCAAAAACCTTGAAAGCAAATCACACTTTTGGATGCCAAAATTTATTCCCCCTTATCCTCTAAGGTCTAATGCTGCCTAACTCATGAGGGCAGAAATGGGAGGCTTTTTCAGTAAGTCTACTGATAAGGACTTGTAGCTTCATGCATTTACTAATGTTTTTTAAGTAGGTCACAGTTTTGCACTGTATTGTCTCATTGTTAGACTAAACAGTTTTCTTCTTATAATAGTTCTGTTCTTTATTAGAGCAGAACCTTAAAACAAGTAAAACACTTATGTTAGTTCAAATATTCTAGTGCAATTTACCCAAACATTAATTCTCTCCAAAATTGTTTTTCTTTTACTAGATTGAAATACCTAGGAGGCTCTGTGTTTTAACTAATGAGCAACTTAACTGTGAACACATTCTCCAGTTAAATAAATGAGATGTTTGTTTCCTGTTTTTCCTCTCAACGTTAATGCAGGCAGGCTTTTTTTTCTAATATTAAATAATTGCTTGCTCTTCATTTTCTGCAATAGTTTTTCTGCTGGCTTTATAGCCTTTAAAACACAATACAGTTATTACATTGTTGCAGTTTCACAAATGTTCACTTTGTATCCCAAAGATCAGCTTGCTTCCAGCAGGATTGGCAGTCTTGGATCAGGTTCTGCTTCTGCTTTGGTCTGTCAAAGCCACCACAGGATCTTGTATCCATTTCTGTGCATCACAGGTGTGGGTGACAGTCTTTAAAAGCCTGAAACCTACAAAAAACTCCCATCTACATTCTCATTCCCATCATCAGTGGGGAAACTCCAAATAAATTAAGCTGGTTCTATCAAAGAGCCATGCATCTTTGCCGAAAACACCTTTCACTCAAAAAGGTGCTGTTGTAGCGCCCCCCAAAACACCCTGAAAGACCAACCCAGCGATAAACCCCCTTGGCTATCACTATAATTAAATTGACTATTATAAATGACCAATTAAGTAGAGCTAAAGACTATGCCAATTTGAAGCTAATATAACTCCAAATAAATAACAGGTTCTTTAAAAATCAAGAAAACTCACTGGGTAAAGTGAGGACAACAAGGAATAGGATTTTATTCAGACAAAATGTTACAGCTTTTACCTATAGCAGCAGATTCGATAGCAGCAACCTTTAACTATAACAGCAGGTTTTTAACCAAGACCGATCCCATCAGACCCTAAGTATTAGGATACTTTAAACTAGATAACGTCACACCAACACTTCCAAGTAGGAAAAAGACAATGATTCTCACAGCACAATTCCAAAAGTAAAATCTTAAACACTTAAATAACACACTTTAAAAATTAGTAGACAGTGATTTTCATATAAAAAGAAGCACAAAAACTTCATGCAACCTAAAAATGCCTAATGCCGAACCACTCCAATAGCCGCTATTTTAGTTAATACACAGGTTGATAAAGTGCAAGGGTGCAATCAAGAGATAACAGGCCGCTTATAAATAAACACATACACAATTACAGTTGGAATAATCAGGACAAAGACTCTACTTTAAAAGTCTAAAACAACCACTAACACAGGAAAGGAATTCCTACACAGTGCTATTACAACGAAATTCACACGATCGTAATTACAAACTCAGGATACAGGCAGTGCACATTCTCTTTCGTAATCAAACAATTGCTACTGAAGTCTGAGCACGAGGGATACTTCACTGAAACCACTCTAATATAGAGCGGACCAAACTATTCAATATGAATAGTAATAGTTTACCATTAACTAGCGCTTCAACCAATTCACAGTGCATCAGTATTACACTTCAAAAGTCCTTATCAGACAGTAGTTCCCCGGCCCGTGCTCTCAACTCACAAATCTCTCAGAACCTGGTAGCTCTCCTGTTTGATTAATCTCACCTGTTTGTATACAGCTGGCCCCATTACAAAGCACTGCAGTTACCATGGAGACCATTTGTTTCCCTGGGGTTTAAAGGGACAGTGCAACATTAAGAAATAATAAAAATCACACAATAAAACTCAATCTAATTACATGCCAAAAAAATAAACAATCCATTGCACATCCGTTACTTGCACAAACCATGTTGTTGGTTTGTGTAGAACCAGTTTCGTGTTTGTTAAGAAAATTAATAAAGGAGTATCCATTTTTGGCACACCCAAGTTCACTCCACTTAGCAGTTTACATTTATATTTTTTAAACCTCTAAGGAGAGTGAACTTGGGTGGGTCTCAGGGACATTTGGTGTTGCATTATGAAAATGTACTAGCACCAGCACTGAACCAAAGACTATACCTTCACCCAACTTGTTAGCAACCTGAATATTTTGCAAAACACTGCTTAATAATCGCTCATCGTGGGAGACCTTTGTATGTGTTGATAGCAAGGGCTTAACTTTGGTTTCAAAAGTGGGAGGGGGCAGTTTCTCTAGCTAGGGCATGCATGAAGATTATTTTATCTGAAATAAAAATGTCACAAACAAGTATAATAAAACATTGCATTCCTTGTATATCTAATTAAAAGATCCAAAGACATTCCTCTGGCAATCATTCATAGCAATAAATTGTTGGCACAATGTTACCACGAATAACGAGTGAGGCAAATAGTTATATTATTTAGTCTCTTCTGAGTCATTGAATTACAAAGCCATGACTTTAGTCTTCAAAGAGATCTTCAAAGCCTGGATCCATGACTCAACGGTAGTAAACACGTCTTTTGTTATCCATCAATAATGAAAATAGATCTATAGTTTCCATCAATAATGAAAATAGATCTATAGTTATAAGCTACACAAAATTATTAATAATATATTATTAATATAATAATAATAATAATAATAATAATAATATTAATTAATAATTGATACCACTTTCACCAATATCTCCACTGGTAAATCGATCGGTAATATCACAATTTGCCCAAATACTGTTTGTACTCCTAGGCTATCGAATGAGAGCATTTAACACAGATATGTTGGCACCTGAGATGACTTGAATATTAATGGAATGAAAACATTTCCTGCATATATACAGGTGCTCATTCACAGCAGTCGACAAAATTGGTATTGAGCTCCATCTATGGGAAATTTTTGTATGTAATAATAAATTGTACAGATTAGTTATCTCCCTTTTTGGCAATCGGTACTTTGATATTAATTCTAAGTCTGTATATGCATCAAGAGGATTTGCCCAGTCCCTAAATACTCTTTGCCTTAAATCTCGACCATATCGACAGACAGCTAGTAATATAAGGGGCATGGTATTTACTAAAAAGAATCTGTGATGAAAATTGCTACTTGCAGTTGCTGTCTGGCTGTCGCAAATTTCAGATGAAAATCTTTTTATGAAAAACATATTTTAATCTGAGAGGTGCCTGCGACTGTGATTCAGCGCAAATCTCTTTTATGAAATGACCCCTAAGCTAGGGTGGCCACCTTTTTAAATGCAAAAACGGGACACCTGACATTTTTATGAGGGGGTATTTTACTGTGACAGAGAGCGAATGAATCCTAGTCAACAAACTCCCTTCCGATCCGTCAGGGCATGCTATAACCGAAGCAGAGTGCCCTGTAATGGATGGTTTGGCAGTGCATTCCAGGGTCAGTCATCCAGAAAGGGGCGGGGCCACGATACCCAAAGTCATAGCCTTAATACAGTAGGCGATGTGTCAGTCACAGATGGGAGGATATGTGGGAGTGGCTGGGGGTATTTAGGGGAAATGGCAATCTTTTACTTTGGTTGGTTACTGAAAGGACCCGTGGGAAAAAGGATTTAATTAAAAATCATGAGTGTTATCATGTTTTGTTTGTTTGTCAGTCTAACTGTTTCTGTTTGTTCTTGATAGATGACTAGCACAATCCGGGAGCTGTCGCTTAAGGCCAGCACCCAACCTGGACTTCACTGCACTTGTGTTCACTAATAAACTGTATTGTCCCACTTGCCCTTCAGCACTCTGGACTTGTTTGTATTCTGTGTGTGTTTATACTATGTTTATTATTTTGGGACTGAACCCCGTAGTTATTTCACTGAGCAACACTCATCATTGTGTATTGCCAGTCCTCCTTTATTATTGCTGTCGTCAAGTGACATTTAGATTATAAATGAACATCATCCTTTCACCAGTACTTTGTTTGTCGTTGTATTGAGCACTGGATCACCTGTACACCTGTGCACTACTTACCACTTTGCCACATGTATATTTACATATTTTATACTGTATATTTAATAACAGTATTTCAAAATTAAATATCAGTGTAACAGGGAGAGATCTGTGCTGACTCTGCTGGCGTGTTCACTGGCAGCAGGAAGAGGGCGGCAGTCGCCCAACAACCGCCTGTGAGTCATGGCAGTGACACGGGGAGGTGGGAAAGTGGGTGTGTGGACTTTCCCCCTCTCTGAATGGCTGAGAGGCGGGTCTTGGGTGATTGTTGGTCCTATAAAATAATGCTCTGATGTTTCCTCAGGTCTGCCCACTTAGACGCGCTAAGAGTGCGGAAGCTTTGATTCGGGACCGGGAATCAGCCGGGAGAAAAATAAAGATTCATAGCGAGACAGAGAGAGAGAGCGGGGAATCCTTGGGCAGACCCCGGCGTATTGTGAAAGAGCAGGCTAGATAGCCGATAGAATAGGACTGTGATCCGGGTCGTGCGGGTAGCGGCGACCGGGATAACGCTGCCGAGTGCAGCACCTTTTATTTGTAGTTTTATTACTGTTTTATTTTCCCTTGTTCTTTTCGCCTTCTGTTTTCATTATTATTTCTTTGAGCACCTGCGAGTGCACTTGCTGTTCACGTACCAGCTGTAGTATTTCCGTGGTGCTGTCTATCATCGTTGATAGGCAGCCCACGGTCAACAGTGCCCTCTGCCGGAAAAAAAGCAAGAACTGTTTGAAAATAAAACTGGGCACCTGTGTGGTGTTTTCAAGTACACCTGTCTGTCTCCTAGTCAGTGAATTACCCACACCCCTTCCACAATCAGCTTTGAATGTTTCTTTACCTCAGTAACCAATACTAAAATCTTTTCTACATAACGTATAAATAATTAAACTAAATGTTGAATTATTTGCACTTTTCTTAATCCATGTGTATGACTGTTACAACCCATTCCTTGAACAGGTGCTTACTTTTTTTCTTTGTTGGAGTAGGCCTTATAGGGTACTCCTTCCTTTATGGACATATCACTGTCAGGGACTTGATCTTTACATTTAGGGACTGTCCCGTCCAATTAGGGATGGGTGGTCATCCTGCCCTAAGCCAGAGAAAGGGATTAATTATTTAACTCCTGCTGTTTATTTTCTTTAAAAAAATCTATTTATTAATTAAAAAACATGATTATTAAAACAAACAATGTTTTTAAATTAATAAATAAATGAAGAGTTTTTTAAAATTAATTAACGGTTGGCCTTCACATGGCCATACAGCATGCAAATGGAGCACATGGGTGCACCGGCCAGTGCCAACTGGAAGTACCTTTTCTCCCACGCTCTCTATGGATCCGGTCGACCCCCTTGCCCATGGTGTTCAAAGCCCCTTTTAGTGCAGGATAATTACATATCCCCTTGAGCTGGGCTTCTCAGGTCAGGTGGACGAAACCCACCTGGATGTGCCTGCAGGTATTTCCTCCCCTCTGTTTCCAGCCACAGGGGAGTCCTGGGGTCTAGAATCCAGGCCAAGGAGATGTACATGACTCTCTCTAGTGGGTGGTCTTACCTCTCCTCGGCAGGACAGTGTATCTTACTTCTAACAGCAAGTGTAACAAGGGTATACTGTTACAATGTGGGTATCCGTAGAGAAATGTGAGAGACACAGACGGTTTGTATTTGAAACACCGCTCAGATGTCCATGTTTTATTTATTTAAGCAGTTGCAGTGTTTTTGGCCGCCAATACAGTACCAGCAATGGTAGCCCTAGGGCCAAAAGATATCTACTTAGCAGTACATGAATAACAAAAAGGAAACTCAAACCACACAAAAACAGTTAAGAAATAAAAGGTGGCCAAGCTAGGGCCATGTGCACGGGCCAGGTCTAACCTTCCAGCCCTGCCATCCAATTAAACAAATTAAATCCATTATTATTTATAACCCAACCCAAAACCATATTTTAGTTAGAAACCCCAAAGCAAACAAGTTATTGAGTATCAGATTCTGGTCATATGGTGTGGTGTCTGTGACACTTACATTTTGCATACATCAGGAGAACTCGCATAACTAATTGTCTTGAAACTTGGTATTATCATTATTTAGAATATTATTGACAGTATCAGATTCTGGGATATAGAAGGGCGTCTGTCCATTCATCCATCTGTCTCTATCTTATATTTGCATTTTTGCATATAGCTGGAGAATCTCTTATGAAATTGTGAATAAACTGTGTGCATTCTGTTATGTGGCATGGTCATTACATGTATAGCTATAATCTTGAATTTACAGCCAATTTACTAATCATAGTGGGAGGAAGAACACAGGCTGTTGATCATCTTTCTTCTTTTTGTTTTTATGCAGAGCTTAATAATTAACATATGCAAAATGTTTAGCCAACATAATCAAGCAAAACACATTTCTCACACTCTATATCAGTAAACATTCAACCTCAAGTGACTCAATTTGGAAAGACCTAGGCCCAGATTTATAAAAGGATTGCGCATGTTTTACGACCATAAAATGAGCGCTGAAGGTTCTGAATTCTTGGATGGGATTTATAAAACACACGCAATGGCATAAACACACAATTAAAACGTAATTTGCGGGGGCAATGTCTGTGTGTTTTAGCCCTTCATGCATATGTAATTCTGTATATGCATATGTAATTCTGGGGCGTTTCTGAACGAAACCACTAAAATTGGGAGGGGATTTTGCAAATGAGGTCTATTAAATATTCTGTCTAATTTATTTTAAAGCTGCCGGCAATTGTGGGCCTTGTATTTGCTTGATTATTTTAAGAACTCTACAAAGCAGAGGTTAATTTGCTGCAGTCAGACAGTGGGCTATATAAAAGGCAAGGTGATGTTGGAGACTTGTCTGCAGCAAGAAGGAGACATAATTTTCAAGGATAACAAAACATTTGATACCATTTTGCAAAGAGCTAATTTTTTAACCCTTCTGATCAAGTCAATTTGTAAATTGTGGTTTATAATACCGTATTGTTTTGCAAACTCCAGTTTTCAATACGTTTCATAACTTACATGACAAAAAAGAAAGTCTGCAAATAGAGAATATAGAATCCATGTAAAAAAAAAGGTTCTTAGAAGCACCTAAAAAGGTCTCCCCACAGTGGCAAAGCAAGGTTCTAACGAGAGCCTTTACTTCTAGAGTGTAAGCATTATTAAAAGCATGGTGGAGGAGATTAAGAAAAGATGGAACGATATTCCGAGGCCCACGAAAGAAAAAGTCACATATACATGTAATACAATAAGGGCTCATCCTCCACTGTTATCTTAGTAATAGCTACAGAATTTATGTTTTGTAATAAAGCATTCTGGTATTTAACAATACTGGTTCAGGCAGCGTTGGTAAATTCGAGTTTGAAAGAAAATTGTAATAAAAAGGACAGAGGGACAGAAGACACAGTTAGTTTGTAACTAGAGCAAACACAGTACAGCTGGTTATAAGCACATCTGAATAATGTAGCTATATTATAGACCATACACATATGCTTTAAAATCATACATAGAGTCAGAAATACAGACATACATAAGAAATAGGAGAGTTGTAACTGCATAAGAATTTAAGAAGATATAAGTCTAGTTAAACTGAAGACTGTTCGTAAGAAGCCGTATGGAGTTATTGTTGTTGAACATATCGCTGTACAATGGAAGGATTTTCCACCCATATGATTGCCATGGATGTAAGTAAATAAAACTTTATGTTTCTGAAGTTTGAAAAGTCTATATGCCTGGAATTATTCTATACGAAATAAGAAGCTGAACTAATATGCGAAGCACAGTAACTGGATGATGCGTCGTAATGTATAAGCAACCTGCTACAAACTCTGAAGTGGTACATTTGTTTACAAGAAGCCACCGCACAGTCCATATTTTATTCCTTTGCCCTGGTGATGTATTTCGAGCTTGTAACTCATCTTCATGTGTTACAAGTACTGCTTGTACCAAAATTTACACTTCCATATTGGTATATTTCAGTTTTCACTTCTGAGCATCCTCATCACCATGGCTAGTACTAGGCATTTAAATTATATTTAAATTGTTTGATTGTGGAATATTAGTCTTATAAAATAAGTCATTATTTTGATGCTGAGTGTGACTGTGCTGAACACACACATTATGTGTCTTTCTGCAGTTGGTTTTTCCCCTTTATAAATTTGGACCTTAGTGTTTCACCCAAGCAGGCCCCCTGTTGAGATGACTTAATCACCAAGATCAACATGTGATTTTTATGAATCTTGCACATGCCATATCACCAAACTGACGTTCAAATATTAAAACCTATGTATACTGTCCTGTAAAAGGGGTGTGGGTATCCTCTGAGGACCTTCCAGACAGACACAGTAAAGATACACTCTCTGTATAAGAGACACACCCTCTCTGCACTGATTTGTGGGATCAAAATCCACTGAGCTATTTCCCTATTCCCTATCCCCACTGCTGGCGATTCTGGTGTACACACAGTGATCTTAGCTGTTGGTTTCCTCAGTACTAATGATCAGGTATACACACGGTGATCATGCTAACAATAAGTTTTTTTCTTCTGTATTTTGCTGATTCTGGTTAATACCCACAGTGGTGAGGATTCACACCCACTGCATCTTACACAAAAATTTACCTCCATGTTTGCAGAACAGATATAGTTCTCAGCTACTCTTTTATAATAATAGTAATCTTTATATAACACCTTTCAGAGCAGACCACCATCAGACCACGACTAGGTGGTATCCATCAGCTTCACAGAGTCACTTACAAGAACATCTCACCTGAAAGATGGAACACAAGGAGGTTAAGTGACTTGCTCGGGGTCATACAATGAGTTACAAGCCCATGTCTTTAACCACTGGACCACACAGCCTCCTATACATGTGGTCAGATCCTACTTGCCAATTAATTGCATCAGACCACATTCCACACATGTTTTCAAGGGATAGCTGTCTCAACCCTCCTGCTATATTGAAAAAAAAAACGAAAAGTTCAACTAACTTTATTTATAACAACTAAATGAACAAATTCTGTGGGGGGACTCAGTCCTTGCCATACACCCCTATGGTTTTCTTTTTCTATAGCTGTAAGATTCTAGCCAAAGCATGATATTGCAATGGTTTTGACTCTCCTTTCTATTTATCTATAATAACAAATGGAGACATGGAAATGTGGATTAGGTAATTATGGAGCTGAAATAGAGTTGTTTACCCCCTGATAATGCACTGAGGGTCCATGAGTTTGTGATGATTTCTTAACGGAGCAGGACTCATCAGCTGGAGGTCCGGCAGCAGGTCCGAGTCGGGTCACAGAACACAGACACACCAGCTTGTTGGGAATCCAGTACAATACTTTATTGTTCCTCAGTAAGTCACACATGACTTGGCATCATATTTTGAGTTATGATACACACATGTAGGACACCCAACTTCAGCTGTGCAAAGTATATAGCTGATCAGACTCTGAGTGTATTTCAAATTACCTGCTCACACATAAACAGACCAAAGATTCTTCTGACTGGAGTGGAGAATGGCAATAAAAAATCAATGTATCAAATAGCTGAATCCTGAATACCAACACTTTAATGATGCTAACTCAAAGTGGCTTAATCTCTCATAAGCACAATCCGTTAACTGCAAGTATGCTGCAATCTCAAAGGTTTGGCTGATGTTCAGTGGCTGTCGAGTTTGCAATGTTGATGCTCCACATTTGTGCATGTTAGTGTGTTTGCACAGCTTCTGTATTTCGCTGTTTGAAAGTCTGAAGAATTAAATAAATGTGTCTGAGAAGCTTCCAGCTATGCTGTATCTGTGATAATAAAGCTCTTTCACATTATTTTCCTGTCGCCGTTTGTGTTTTTGTTCTCTTCTTATTGTTCTAATGTAAACATACTTTACATTTTTGGTCACTTTTTGCTTATTTTCTTTAAACTTCCTGATCCCACAGTCTACCTCCACATATACATATTTAGAGAACATGGCAAAATAAAGATGTGTGTGTAAAATCATTAATCTCTGCTGACATTACTGGTCCAACAAGAAAGACTTTTGTGGCAGTGCCTAATATCTGGCCTTCAGGGAGCTTGCCGACCTTCTGTAGTCTAGGAGGAGAAACCCCTAAAAATGGGTTTTCTCACCTACCGCAGGGAAGTTTTTACTTGAAAAAGATTGCCTGATTAAGTGGCACTGTTACATTTTTAGGTGAAAAGGATTACTGTACCATTCTGAGTGGTTCTAATGCAATCACTAAAATATTGTGTCAATTTCATTTTATAAACTGCTTGGCGCACTGCTTTGATCCAAGTTCAGGTGTAGCTGTAGTTGTAGTTGCCAGACACTCTCTCACCACACATCTAGCACAAGCCAAATCAGCAAAGTGTCTGTAAGTTTAAAAGTCAGCGCCATCAGGTTTTGCTGTCAATAGGCACTACCTGCTCATTAGATGGAACTGGAGTTTTGCAGACAGTTTCTGATCTAGCCTGTGTTACATATATATATATATATATAACATATGATGAAACTAGAGCTGGAGTGCTCTTGTTGAATTCAGGTCCAAGCACCTCAACACAGAGTATATTAAAAAATTGAATACATGGAAGTACAAAATGTTATTTGAAGCTACTTGCTCTTTAATGGTACTTTGTTGTAAAAATCTTCAACAAAAAAGTTGAAATTTTTACTGTGGCACACCAAGTGTTATACCATTCTATGTACTATGACATTGAAAAGGTTAAGCCTGACACACTGAAATGAACCTACGGTTAATATTATGATTAGTATAAATACTCCTGCTCTTCTGCTAAATTGCTAATGCACCTGACTAACTGTCAGCTGCTTGTCTTCAGAAATATAGACACATTGGTTTTTGACATTAGAATTGCTAGGTTTCTTTCATAGGCAAATCCAGTGGAGCATTTCCTTATGTAGCAGGTGGACTGCATTTGAGTAGGATTGTAGGACCCAGGGGAATCCTGTCTTTAAACATATCGGCTTCCCTATTCTTAGTTTCTGTTTCTTGTTATCATTGACTAATTGTTTTATTGGCGAGTTGGGCAAGTTCTATAAACCTACCGTTTTGTCAAACTATATTCAAACACTACCTGATTGGAGACTCTGCTGGGGTTGCTCAGTAGATAGAACTTTTCATTCTGCTGACTTTGGGCAAGGCAGGGTGGCTTAGCCAACTATATTATCAATTATGATCCATGGTCAGGGCGCTACACTTGTAAACCAAGTTATTGTAAATAAAATAAATATTTAGCAAACAGTAAGTAACACTGAGGGGATTTTATTCCAAGTGTTCTGGATATGTACTGCATTAAGCAATTTATATATTAATGTTGTTTTAAACTGTAGCCTTGTGGCAGGATAACATACCATCAGTTCTGCTGATGAAAGGTAAGAAAGTGGAGTCTATTCAATTGATAACTGGTCTAAATACCACCACTGAGACACAATCAGAATGACAAAACATTTAAGAGCTTGTGAGTCTCTTTATTAACCTAAATACCACCACTGAGACACAATCAAAACGACCAAACATCTAAGAGCTTGTGAGTCTCTTTATTGCATTTCTGTCTGCAAAATATATAAAATACCAGAGAGGGTTGTATTTAGTAATTTAAAAGAGGTAGTATGCACTTCCGCTAACACTTAGATCAATTCTTAAACCCTCGATTATTACACTTTTAACTGGCTATTCAGAGTTTGTGTGTTTTTTTACTTTTCATCCTGGATATGTGCACAACTGGTTAGGTTGAGGGAGAAAGGTAAATCCCTTTGTAACATAGCCAATGTGTGGTCCAAAATGTACCGGGACTGCAGATTAGTCCACATTTGTAAGGTCTGTGAATGTTTGTAAATGCAGATAGTAATTCCTTAACTGAAGACAAATCCAAAGAAGATGATTGGAAATGGGCAGTACAACTGAAGCACAGGACAAATGTGCTTCAGTTCAAACAAGTACTTTTTAATAATTTTGAAGTCTTGGTCTGAAATTGGGATTCATTGATTTTCTTTAAATAAGAAATAAGAGAATTTTTACATACAGCATATAAAAAATGTGTATACAATATATACAGTACCATGAAAAAGAACAGTGGCTCTCAAAAGTATTTACCCCCCTTGGACTTTTTCACATTTTATTATGTTACAACATGGAATCAACATGGATTTAATTAGGAGTTTTTGCCGCTGATAAATACAAAAAAGTCCATAATGTCAAAGCGAAAAATAAAATCTACAAATTGTACTAAATTAATTACAAATATAACACAGAAAATAATTGATTGCATAAGTATTCACCCTCTTTGCTATGACACACCTAAATAAGCTCTGGTGCAACTAGTTGTCTTTATAGTCACATAATTAGTTGAGTGGAGTCCACCTGTGTGCAATTAAGGTGTTTCATATGATTTCAGGTTAAATACACCTGTCTCTGGGAGGTCCCACAGTTGGTTAGTACATTTCATAACAAAAACTACATCATGAAGAAGAAGGAACATTCAAAGCAAATCTGGAATAAGGTTCTTCAAAAGAACCAATCAAGAGTAGGATATAAGAACATTTCCAAGCCATTGAATTTCCCCCAGAGTACAGTAAAGTCCATTATTAAGAAATGGAGAGAATATGGCATAACTTTGAATCTGTCTAGAACAGGCTGTCCTCAAAAACTGAGTATCCGGGCAAGAAGGGCACTAGTCAGGGATGCCACCAAGAGGCCTATGGCAACTCTAAAGGATATATAGCCTTCCATGGCTGAGCTGGGAGACACAAAACTGGCTTTTATGGGAGAGTGGCAAAAAGAAAGCCATTGTTGAAAAAAACTCAAATCAAATATCGGCTAGAGTTTGCCATAAGGCATGTGGGAGACTCTGAGACCAAGTGGAAGAAGATTCTATTGTTTGATGAGACCAAAATAGAGCTTTTTGGCCTCAACGCTAAGCACTATGTTTGGCTCAAGCCTAACACCACACATCATCCTGAGAACACCATCCCTACCGTGAAGCATGGTGGTGGCAGCATCATGCTATGGGGATGCTTCGCTGTGTCAGGGCCTGGAAAGCTGAAGATAGATGGCAAAATGGATGCAGCAAAGTACAGAGAAATCCTGGAGGAAAACCTGCTGAAGTCTGCAAGAGACCTGGGACTTGGGAGAAGATTCTTCTTCCAGCAGGACAATGACCCCAAATATACAGCCAAAGCCACACTGGAGCAGCTTAAAAATAAAAAGGTCAATGTCCTGGAGTGGCCCAGTCAAAGCCCGGACCTCAATCCAATTGAGAATATGTGGGAATTTGCAAAGAAGAATGAGAAAAAATTGCAGTGTCCAGATGTGCAAAGCTGGTAGAGACTTATCCAAATAGACTCATGGCTGTAATTGCTGTCAAAGGTGCCTCTGCCAAATATTGACTCAAGGGGGTGAATACTTATGCAATCAATTATTTCCTGTTCTGTATTTCTAATTAATTTAGAACACTTTGTAGATTTTATTTTTCACTTTGACATTATGGACTTTTTTGTGTTGATCAGTGGCAAAAACTCCTAATTAAATCCATTTTGATTCCATGTTGTAACACAATAGAATGTGGAAAAGTCCAAGGGGGGGGGTGAATACCTTTGAGAGCCACTGTATTTTTCCCCTGTCTGATTTTAAAAGACGTCAAAACATATTTTTGACACTTGAATGGTTATACTTATTTGAATCAGTTTTAGTCAAAAACAGTTTTATGGTACTATCCGAAATTGATAAAATACTCTTTACGCAGCTACGATATATATATATATATATATATATATATATATATATATATATATATATATATATATATATATATGCATTTTTGCATATTTCTGACACTGAGTGTTATCAGATCTTCAACCAAAATCTAATATTAGATAATAGGGACCCTGAGTGAACAAATAACATAACATTTTGGTACTTATTTCATTTATTTATTAAAAAAAGTTATGCAACAACCAATGCCCCTGTGTGAAAAAGTAATTACCCCCTTAGACTCAATAACTGGTTACACCACCTTTAGCATTAATAACTGCAACCAAATGCTTCCTGTAGTTATTGGTCGGTCTCTCACAGCATCATGGAGGAATTTTGGCCCACTCCTTCATGCAGAACTGCTTCAACTCAATGACATTTGTGGGTTTTCGAGCATAAACTGCTTGTTTCAGGTCCTGCCACAACATGTCAATGGGGTTTCAGTCTGGACTTTGACTAGGCCATTCCAAAACTTAAAATTTCTTGTTCTTCAACCATTCTGATGTAGACTTGCTTGTGTGTTTCGGATCATTGTCTTGCTGCATGACTCAGCTGCGCTTCAGCTTCAGCTCACGGACTGATGGCCTGACATTCTCCTATAGAATTCTCTGATACAGAGCAGAATTCATGGTTCCTTCAAATATGGTCCTGATGTCCTGATGCAGCAAAGCATCCCCAAATCATGACAATACCACCACCATGCTTGACCGTTGGTATGAGGTTCTTACTGAGAAATGCAGTGTTTGGTTTTCGCCAGACGTAACGGGGCCCATGTTGGCCAAAAAGTTCCACTTTTGACTCATCTATCCATAGAACATTGTTCCAGCACTCTTGAGGATCATCCAGGTGCTTTTTGGCAAACTTGAGACAAGCATTCATGTTCTTCTTAGTGAGCAGTGGTTTCCGCCTTGCTACTCTGCCATGAATCCCATTTTTGCCCAGTGTCTTTCTGATGGTGGAGTCATGAACACTGACCTTAGCTGAGGCGAGAGAGGCCTGCAAATCTATGATGTTGTTCTAGGGTTCTTTGTGACTTCCTGGACGATTTTACGCCTTGCTCTTGGAAAGATTTTGGCAGGACGACCACTCCTGGGAAGATTCACTACTGTGCCAAACTTTCTCCATTTGGACAATATGGTTCTGTCTGTGGTTTGGTGGCACCCCAGAGCCTTAGAAATGGCTTTGTAACCCTTTCCAGACTGATAGGCATCAACAACTTTTTTTTCCCAGAGGTCTTCAGGAATTTCTTTTGATTGTGGCACTATGTGCCTGTAGAACCTGGTGCTGACAACTTCACTCTGATGGTAAGGGCCAAAGTTAGTCAAATTTATATTGGGCAGGGCTGTCCCAAATCAGGCCTGATTGTTAACCAAAGTATTCAAACAGCTGACCCTGATTATTCCTTTAAGTTGAGTTAACTAGGGGGGGGGGGGGGGGGGGGGAAATAACTTTTTCACACCTGAAGATTGCATGTTTGATTACCTTGCACACCAAACAAATGAAAGAAGCACCAAACTTTGGTGTCATTTTTTCTCTCAGACTCCTTCTATATAATATTACAACCCACAAAAAGATCTGACCAAATTCAATGTGAAAAATGTGCAAAAATGAAGAATATCAGACAGGGGGCAAATCCTTAAGTGGTAACATCATTTTTTAAGGCCAAATACTAGAGATATATTCTTCTGTTAGCTTGTATCCCCATCTACTTTAACAGCGAAAGAAGATTCAAAGAGGAAGTACAATGTCTAAGAGATACAAATGGCAAAATCATAGACAAAGAGAAAAAAAGAACAAATATATTAAATGATTACTTTTCACAAGTTTTTACAAAGGAGGATATGGACAACATGTCGACCTGTTCCTTTTCAGTTTTAAATAACTTTAGCATAACAGAGGCAGAAGTGTTAAAGGGACTAGGGGCTCTTAAAATAAACAAATCCCCTGAGCTGGATGAGATCCTCCCAATAGTATTCAAGGAAATGAAAGACGTTATTTACAAACTGCTAGCTAAGATCATGCAACAGTCTCTTGAGACAGGGGTTGTACCGACAGACTGGAAAATTCCAAATGTAACAGATCCACAAAAAGGGAGACAAAAATGAATCAGGTAACTACAGATCAATAAGCCTGACTTCTACTATATGCAAACTTATGGAAACTATAATAAGAAATGGAAAATGACCAAAATGGAAAATTACCTATATGGTAACAGTATCCTAGGAGACAGTCAGTATGGTTTTAGAAAGGGAGATTGTGTCTAACTTTGGCAGGGCGATTGCCCTGCGCAGTGGTAAATTAGTGTTGGTGTAATTTGTATGTGGGAATGGGTTTATTGTGTGTCGTTTTGGAGCTGATTTGTGTAATTGAATTGTTTACAGACGGGTGCTCGTTTGAGACTTGCTGCCTGCTATGCTTGGTTGAGGGGAAGGGCAGCAAGTGATTGGCTGTGCTGGTCCTCAATCAGCAGGTGGGCGGGTCTCGACCTAGTGTCCGTCAGGTTAAAAACATCGGCGGGAGATAGCTCGGGGCTGCTGCAAGGCCTGCCGTTTTCATGGCACCTTTGATTTATAGTTTGTTGTACTGTGTTTTATTTTGCACTTTTTGTACAGCTTGATGTACTAGTCCTCTGTGGGTTACCATGGCTGGTAATGTCACATGACCACCTTTATTTTACTTTTGTTTTCTGTTTGTTTGTTAATAAAACCTGCGCGCATGTGCTGGTGTTTCAAAAACACCACGTCTGTCTTTCTGTATGCTTGAACAGCGGCTACCCACATGCGTGACACGAGGAAGAGCCTGTCACACTAACTAACCTGCTTGATTTTTTTGAGGATGCAACATTGACAATTGATAACTGCAAAGCATATGACATGGTTTATTTAGATTTCCAGAAAGCTTTTGACAAAGTCCTGCATAAAACATTAATTCTCAAACTGAGCACAGAAGGGATTCAAGGAAATGCATGCACATGGATTAGGGAGCGGTTAACATGTAGAAAACAGAAAGTATTGATTAGAGGAGAAACCTCAAAATGGAGCAAGGTAACCAGTGGAGTACCACAGTGATCAGTATTAGGTCCTCTGCTATTCCTAATCTATTTTAATGACTTAGATTCTAAAATAATTCAAACACTGTTGCAGCAGAAAAAGTCATCAAAATGATCTAGACAGCATTCAGAACTGGGCAAACACATGCCAAATGACATTTAATATGGAGAAGTGTAAGGTACTGCACACAGGCAATAGAAATGGGCATTGTAAATACAATATGGGAGATAATGAAATTTTAGAAGGAATTTGTGAAAAAGACCTAGGAGTTTATGTTGATTCAGAAATGTCTTCATCTAGACAATGTGGGGAAGCTATAATAAAGGCCAACAAAGTGCTCGGATATATAGTGAAAAGTGTTGAATTTAAATCAAGGAAAGTAATGTTAAAACTTTACAATGCATTAATAAGACCTCATCTAAAATATTGTGTTCGGTTCTCGTCACCTCGCTACACAAAGGATATTGCTGCGCTAGAAAGAGTGCAAAGAAGAGCGACCAGAATTATTCTGGGTTTAAAAGGCATGTCACATGCAGACAGGCTAAAAGTTGAATCTATTTAGTCTTGAACAAAAAAGACTATGCAGCGATCTGATTCAAGCATTCACAATTCTAAAAGGTATTGACCATGTCAACCCAAGGGACTTTTTTGACCTGAAAAAAGAAACAAGGACCAGGGGTCACAAATGGAAATTAGACAAAGGGGCATTCAGAACAGAAAATGGAGGCACTTTTTACACAGAGAATTGTGGGGGTCTGGAACCAACTCCCTAGTAATGTTGTTGAAGCTGACACCCTGGGATCCTTCAAGAAGCTGCTTGATGAGATTCTGGGATCAATAAGCTACTAACAACCAAATGAGCAAGATGGGTTGAATGGCCTCCTCTCTTCTGCAAACTTTCTTATGTTCTTATTTGATAGCTAAAGAGGCTCTAGTGGCTGTACTGCTTCAGTACAATATGTACTGAATACCTAGTGTAGATTACAAGACAGTGTAAGAGAAGTGTTATGGTAGAAAATGTTTGAAACATACAAAATATATACACTAACACTAATCATTTTAATTTTGAAAATGTGTTATCCAGAGGCAAACCTAATTTCTCCATTCATCATCTCGACAGCAAAGCGTTGTATAGTGTAAGCTGTATTGAAAGAAATGTTTGAAACCACTCTGCTGTTTGGGATTTTTTTGTTAAATGCCCATATGACCAAAAAAAAAGTTGAACGCAAACTGTGCAAGCAACTTGTATGAAGAAGACATAACCAATCTCTGGGGTCACTTGACAAGCGTAAATTCATATTATTAATATTTTTAGTAGTGGTAAAATGTAACTGATAACCTGCTTGGAACGGTGACTGTTAAATAAATCTTTATCCGCTGTAGTTGGTGCTGCAATGCAAGCTTACTGTATAGATCACAAGCAAGGTCAATTATGTGTAAATAAACACTGTGTATTTTTATTTTTATTTAAATTATAAAGACATGATTACTGGTCTATATAGCGTATTTTTAAACTACATGTGAATGTTATATTACATGTATATGGATTACCTATAAAGTAATAGGATTTTCAATCAAATATAAACAAACAGCTAAGTTGAAGTCACCAATAAATTATGCAAATGAGTACCATTGAAGGTTCAAACCCTCCTTCGGTAATGTATTCTGAACCTTGCAGCAATAAAAATCAGTGTGCCATATGTATTGCCCTGGAAAGTATTTATTTAACATCTTCTGCAACAGCTGCATCCTAACAAGGTAACCAGGCACACACTTTTGTCGGTTCAAAGCCAAGGGAACAGCTATCACATTTCCAAAAGAATGTTCTTTATCTCCTCAAATTAAATGAGGCATGTGGTTGCAGATCAAACATAGCTGTCAAGATCAGGAAGACCATTAAAACATTACCTTAGGACCCCCCCCCCCCCCCCCCCCCCCAGTTATAATGTAAAATCTGTACAATCTACAGATCATTAACATTGTTACAGCTGTGGAGTAGACCTTGGAATACGCTTACATGTGCCTGGGTCACAAAAATGCAACAACAAATGAAACAAGTTGTTGTTGTTGTGAAAAGATCAGCATCCAGTTAAATGGTCATCACAATATGTAATGTATAACAGGTCAGTATCCAGTCACATTACATTTTGAATGGTCATCGCAAATGGAATGTATAACAGGTCAGTATCCAGTTACATTACATTTTGAATGGTCATCGCAATATGCAATGTATAACAGGTCAGTATCCAGTTACATTACATTTTGAATGGTCATCGCAATATGTAGTATTGTTCATCCTATGTAGAGTACACAGCATGTTCATTTAGGTCTGAAAAATAATACAAAAGATTACACTTTTAACCAAAACTTACATTTCCAAATGAACTATAGTGTCTGTTGATACAGCTGTTGGACAAAATGTGATATGTATTTGTGACAGGACTGGAAGGAGTCCCTGTCGTAATTTGCCCTCCCGACCACCGGCAGCGCTGTGTAGGGTTGACCGTGATTGGATCAGGAGGCTGAACTCTGACCATGCAGGAAGTTCCGGGTCAGGCAGCCATCTTGGCCCAAGGTAGAACCATGCGGCCGTCGGGTCCCATCATTGCAATCAGCTGTGCTGTTCTCGTTGATTGGCTGACGTGGGGCAGCGTGCTGATTGCAGGGGTGGGACTTGGCAGTATTTAAGCAGTATGGTTTTGCCATTCGCGCTGTCTGGGCTGAACTGAAAACACATGCTGTGCTTGCTTTGTTGCTTTCATTCACTGCTGTTATTCACAGAAGCTTGAAAATCTTGGACACTGTTGGATTACTGGAGTGAGGAACCAAGGACTGGCCATTAATCTGTGAAAGGGAGCTAAGAAGCGGTGAGAGGAAACCCACCGCAGTACCACAACGAAACCCAGTGCTTCCTTTGTTGTTATTTTGTAACCGTGACATTTTTGTTTACTCTTTTTATTTCAAACCTGAGTTTACCATTGCTGGTATTCCAGGTGGTTTTCTTGTTTATTTTTTGCAATACTGGACTGTTCTATTTTTATTGTTTTTGTAAAATAAAACCCTGCCCTGATACCATTGATGATACAGGGCTCTAAGGACTAATCTCCATTTCCGGCTCCTGTGTGCTGTCATTTCTGGTCCTTCCCAAAAGCTCCACCCACTACCCTACCACAGTATTGCAATATGTATTATGTGCATGTGTATTACACACCTATGTTTCATTCAAGGTTGCATATCTGATAGACTGATAGTAGGTGCTTGCTTCAATAGCCAAGCTTAAAAGTGATTTTTTTACAGAGTACACAGACAGATTACATACAAACATGTTTAAAACATGCACACTAGCTTCATTTAAAAGTTATTTGCATATTGTAAATGTTAATTCACTCAACCAGTGCGAATGCATATATATATAGTCCCTTTTATTGTTATGGTATGAGCAGTTACAAAGTCTTACTTTTAAGGAGCTCATTGTAATACAATAAAAGACAAATCATGTAAAAACATGTTTTAAATGTGTGTGTGCGTGGCAGGATCAAAGTCTATTCTACAGGTGAAATTCGAATAGCAGGCCAAATAGCCTGATCTTAAAAGATGGAAGGACATTTACCAGCTTTTTTGATGAAGCTTTTTTCTTTTTTTCTTTTTATTTATTTACAGTCAAACCCTTTTAATTTCACTGAGCTAAAAAAAAAAAAATAGTGCCAATAAGCAGCTGACTATTAATATTTGTTTATTTAGCAGATGCCTTTAAGGCAACTTACAGAGACTAGAGTGTGTGAACTATATATACAGTCTATAACATTGTATGTGGAAAACAAAATAGAAATCAGAACAGAAATAAGAAATCAGTAAACATACATAGTGCAGTGTTATATGTGCTATATATAGTACTTATGTTCTGAAGAGTTCAATTATGTACACTTACATGTAATGTTTTGCTTTTATTTCCCAAAGTGATAGAAAGTTGAATGGATATCAATTGTATGACCATTACATGTCAATGATATGTGTGACAAAAATTAAAGCTTGTCCTAGTTAATACTATTATTTTGCCCTAGAGAGAGAGAGAGAGAGAGAGAGAGAGAGAGAGAGAGAGAGAGAGAGAGAGAGGATATCCCATGAACTTTTTTCACCATGAAATTTGAATTTTAAAATCTCTTTATTGAACAACACAAAAAGGAACAAGAACACATTCAAGTAACTTAAATTCCAGCACTGGTCATAATAAACAAGAATAAAACACAGATAATTAACCAAAACATTCTAAAAATAGCAAAAAAAACTAAAAACACACAAACATTTTTAAAAATAAAAAAATAGCTTGCTATCTTCAACCATTGCACACACCCCATCCTCAATACACCACCTTACACTCATAAAATGATGCCATTCATCATGCTGTAATAAGAAAAATCAACTTTCACCCCGGTTACAACCACAACTCTAAAAACATACAGGGCATTATCTATACCAGTGCTAGGTAGTCTGTTCTTACAGGATTTTAGCTTTGCTTGACCCAGGAGAAAGGGCACACCAATGATGATATTTAAAAGAATACTTAATACTTTAAATTTATAACTCTTTATTAAAAAGCACCCCAAGGTTCATCAGTGGGCCGTCTAGAAAAATAAAAAAAAGGCCGGAGTCATGAGCTGTCTGTGAAGAGGTGGAAAATTGTTTCTACGGCGGGGCCGAAGGGGCACTGCTCCCCCACACCTGGGTTGACTCGGTTCAGCCAGTGGTTCGTGGTGACGATGCCATGCAACACTAGCCGCTGCAGGTCCCCCGAGCGCTTGGGCAGAGGCGGCTTGTACAACACCCTCCAGGACAGCAGCGCACAGTCCTCCATTGCCAGATGAGCCCTCCACTTGGTGTCAGTCAGGTCTTTAAGTCTGATAAAATTCCGGGTCTTAACCACAGTGCTGTACAGCTGCCTCTTCTCTGCAGAGTGAAACTGTAAGCTGGTCTCTGCAACAAAGGATAACAGCATCTCGGACCACTCCAACCCCCCCCCCCCCCCCCCCCCCCCCCCCCCCCCCCCATTCCTCCAGCAGCGCAGGGGAGAGCAGCACCGAGGGGAAATCAGGCTCACGCTCTGGGGCCTGCCTTTCCGAGAAGCACCATGCCATGAACTCCAACGCTGCTGGGCTCAGGGAGGCTCGAATCTCTCCTAACAGCCTCTCTACGAAGCATACCGAGTACAGGCCCAACACTGCACTCAACTCGGCACCACTCTTCCATCACCACTCAGTCTAGTCTACCAGGTGACCCAAAATGGTGACTCCAGCCTGTAAAAACACAAAAAGAGCTCTATTAAAAAACAAAGGCTCCTCAAAAATAAAATATGTACAGAGGCTTTCATCTGTCCTTAAAATCCAAACTAACCCCCAGGCATTTAACATGTTCCTCTAAAAGCTTTCCAGCTCAGTACTAATAACTTTACTGGAGTTCATTAAAAACAGCTGTCTATCTAAGCCAAGACCCCCAACCCACATGAAGAGGGACAAAGCCAGGCTCAACTCCAGCTCAACTCAAGGGTGTAGCAGCCTCTGGGCTGCCTGCAATCTGAATGCAGCGACCCAGGAGGGGATGTCAATCAGCCCATGCCCCCCTTCGTCTCGGGGCAGGTACAGTACTGTTGGTTTCAGCCAGTAGTTTCCATCCCAAAATAAATTAACTAGTTTTCTCTGGACCTGCTCCAGCAACCCTGGGGGAGGATCCAGACATATTAATCTGTGCCACAGCATGGACGCTACCAAGTTGTTAATCACAAGGACCCTCCCCCTGAAGGATATGTGGTTTAGCAGCCACTGCCAGCTCTGTAGCCTTCTTGCTACCTTCTCCAGCACCCTCTCCAAGTTTCGCTGCATGAATGCCTCAGTTCCTAAGTACAACCCCAGCACGTTCAATCCAATTCTATTCCACGCCAACATCTGTAACAGGGAAGGAGGAGGCTTTCTCAGCCAGCTCCCTGCCAGGAACGCTCCACTTCTGGCCCAATTCACCCGTGCTGAGGATGCTCTTTCAAAGTCCCTCATGCAGGATTCCAGCACTGCCACGTCTTCATCACTGGTTACAAACACATTCAGGTCGTCAGAGTACACTGAAAAATGGACAGGCTGGGTGGAGTTGTGGGCAGGTATGGCCAGGCCAGCGAGATGCTCCCTCAGCCAGTGTAGCAGTGGTTCAATGGAGAGGGCGTAGAGAATCCCTGACAGAGAGCAGCCCTGTTTAATCTCTTTCTGCACTGGGAAGGGCTGGTTCAGACAATTATTAATCTTGACAAATGAAAAATATTAGAATATAACATTTTAATATATGAAATAAAAACAGGACCAAAACCATATGCTTTCTCCTGGTAAAGCGACACCAGCCTGAAATCTAAGTTAAAAAATTTAGATACATTAAAAACAATTAATTAAAAACAAATGATCGAAAATTTTGGTACACAGTATGTCTGCTCACTGTGCACCACAATACCCATACACTCCCTAAGACAGCCAGCCAGATCTTTGGAGAAGACCTTATAATCTCAACACAGCAATGACACAGTTCTTCAGCTCACAGAGCTCTCCTTTTTGGGTAGTAAAGTCAGTACTGCCCTGCGACAGCTCAGAGGCAGCTCTCCCTCCGCCACACATTCATTCAGCACCTGGTACAGATCATTTGCAATGCAACTCCAGAAATGTTTATAGAATTTGGCCAGCAGCCCATCCAGCCCAGGTGCTGTTCCATTGGAGAGGTGTGTGACGGCGGTTGTGAGCTCCTCCAGTTTGATGACCGTGTCCAGGCCACAGCTTTCTTGCTCACCCAAGCGAGGGAGACCTTCCAACAGCCGCTCCGTCTCCTGCTGATCACAGCCCTCAGCCTGCTACAGATCTGAATAAAATTCCACCGCGTCCTGACAGAGCTCCACAGGGCTGGAGACCTCTCTCCCCCGGGCAGCCTCAGTGTAAGCATTTGTTTTCTTTCAGCTTCTTTCTTCTCCAAACTGAAGAATAAGGTTGTGGGGGCGTCCATGTCTCTTAATTCCACAAATCTTGCTCTTACCAGGGACCCCTTGACCTTCTCCTCCAGCAGGCTGCCCAGGTGCTGTTTCTTCTCCTTCAAGCTGCAATAAGCCCCCTCCGTGCTCTGACCGCCCAGCTCTCTCACAGTCTCTAAAATCTCTAGCTGGCTGGCGACTGCATTCAAGTCACTAGTGATTTTCTGGATGAATTGCTGCCAGAAAATTGCAATTTGGATTTTCCTCACATCCCACCACTGTCTCAACTTAAAAAAGCATCTCTTTTCTTTTCTCCAATTATTCCAAAATAGTTTGAAGATTTTTTAAATTGTGTGTCTTGTAATAATGTATGTTAAAGTGCCGATAGGATTTGCAGTGCTGTGCAGTGGGTAAACACAAAACAGCTGTGATGAGGTGATGATGGGATAGAGATGTGGGATGAATACTGCTGCTAATAATTCTATTAAGGTGGTGCTTTTGGGTCCAAAATCTATCTAACCATGCTCCAGACAATTGATCATTATTTATTTTGATCCAAGTATATTGTTTAGATTGATTATGTAAGTTTCTCCAGATGTCAACTAAATCAAATTTTGTCAGCATACCAGCCAGCTCTCTCGCAGATTGCCAATTGGGTTCATCATGATTTCTGTGATAATTAAAATCCAATGTACAGTTAAAATCCCCTCCCACCAAAATCAAATGCTCTGGATCGCACTTCTCTAAAAAATAAAATCCTGTCTTTGCACAAATTAGGAGCATAGATGTAAAAAAGATCAATAAAAACACCATTCAATTTTAATTCCATTTTTTAAAAGCCTCCCTTGTACAGACACCATGTCTACTCCCAGCCCCGGAGTAAAAAAATCTGCCAGTCCCGCACTAACTCCTCTAAACTCATTTTCCTTAAAAGTACATTAGCAGAGACTAAAAACCGCTTCAAGTCAGAAAAGAAAAGTGGAATTTCAACTCCCCTTTTACCCTTTGTGCTATCCATAAAATTAATAAACTGTTCTAGCAAATACAATTTTTTTTGGGGGGGGGGGGGACTGATCTGGATGTCGGAGAACACATCTTTCCCCTTGAGATTCTTACAGCCTAACATAATCATTCTAATAGGGGACATTATTTTACTGTATCATGCCAATTCTATTTCGATCACTACATTTGGAATAAAAGGAGGAACATTTGATAAAACCACTTTCCTTAGAGGAGTTGAAAGAGGTAAAGAAGTAATAAAAGCACCATTGACAGAAATTCCTTCATCCACAATCTTATTTACTACAGTTTCTTGATTTAAAAACACAACAATGGCCTTATTCATACATGAAACAGATTTAATATAGTTAAAACCAATTTGATAAGACCCATAATAGAACATCCTCCACGGAAGCTTAGTTGTCAGACACACTCCTGAACCTGTGTTTCCGTGTCAGTCCCTCTATCCCACCAGAGTGTGAGCCCATCTTGGGCTACGCACACTAATTTAGCCTCCCAAACGGTAAAGCCAGGAAATAGTGGACTTGGGAATCTTGAATCTTCCACTTGGTCTCAGAGTCTCCCACATGCCTAGCCGAGATTTGATATGAGTTTTTTTCAACAATGGCTTTCTTTTTGCCACTCTCCCATAAAGGCCAGTTTTGTGAAGCACCCGGGCTATTGATGCTGTATGCACAGTGTCTCCCAGCTCAGCTGTGGAAGACTGTAACTCCTTTAGAGTTGCCATAGGGCTCTTGGTGGCATCCCTGACTAGTGCCCTTCTCGCCCGGATACTCAGTTTTTGAGGACGGCCTGTTGTAGACAGATTCACAGTTGTGCCATATTATCTCCATTTCTTAATAATGGACTTTACTGTGCTCCGGGGGATATTCAATGCCTTGGAAATGTTTTTATATCCTACCCCTGATTGGTGCTTTTGAAGAACCTTATTCCGGATTTGCTTTGAATGTTCCTTCTTCTTCATGATGTAGTTTTTGTTAGGAAATGTACTAACCAACTGTGGGGCCTCCCAGAGACAAGTGTATTTAACCTGAAATCATGTGAAATACCTTAATTGCACACAGGTGGACTCCATTCAACTACTTATGCGACTTCCAAAGGCAATTGGTTGCACCAGAGCTTATTCAGGTGTGTCATAGCAAAGAGGGTGAATACTTATGCAATCAAGTATTTTCTGTTTTATATTTGTAATTAATTTAGAACAATTTATAGATTTTATTTTTCACTTTGACATTATGGAATTTTTTGTGTTGATCAGTGGCAAAAACTCCTAATTAAATCCATTTTGATTCCATGTTGTAACCCAATAATATGTGGCAAAGTCCGGGGGGGGGGGGGGGGGGGGGAATACTTTTGAGAGCCACTGTAAATTGAAGTATATTCAATTTATTGAGCTAGCAGTGCCAGAGTTTGCGGTGGAATATCCCAGACATAACTGGACGAAGAGCGCACATATTGGTGGAAGAATTGCTGTTTCAGTGGAATACCTAAATAGTTAATGACTCTTAGTTCTTTGCAAAGACAGTTCTTTCGTACGCTGAAGTGGAGACGAAATGCGAGGAAGGCAGACCCCGGAATCTACCTGACTGAACTGCCAGCAGACAGGCTTCGAGCGCCTGTATTGTTGAAGACACGGAACAGCTGGAGGAGGAAGCGCAAGTCCGTTAAGTATGCAATGAGTAGTGTTGTAATCTTCTTATGAATTAATGAATAAGCAGACCTAAAAGTAAAACTAATGTTTTGTTTTAAGTGGAATGTAAGAAAATTATTATTGCTTTCAATTCATGCTTTGAGTTAATGAACACTATAGTATTTGTTTGTATGTAATTTTTACGAATTGATGTGGGTTTCATAAGGCAATTATCATTCTGCATTTAGAAGCTAGAATCTGAATATAGCTGTCCTGATAATAGATAATTCTTGATAGGTTGTCTGGACGCAAAGAGTGTCTTTACCTCGCAAGAGTGAGAATTGCCTTCTGAACCAAAGCTATATCTATGAGACTGATTTAACGATGTTTTGATTATCGAATATTCACAAAAGTTTAGATACTCCACGCCTCGGTGCTTTGGTGCCCTGGCACTCCAGTACTCAGGCATTAGGTGGCCCCCAATACTTTGGCGCCTGCAGGACCTTGGACCCTCGGTGCCCTAGGTGCTTCGGCGCCCCTGGTGGTCCAATGTTGCGCTCAGCACTCCAAATGCCATTGGTGGTCACCGCCCCTTGGCGCTTCGCTGCCCTCAGGGCCTCAGAGCTTCAGTGCACATAGTGCCTTTGGTGCTTCGGTGTCCTGGTGTCTCAGCACTCTAGACTCAGATGCCCTCTGTGCTTGCCGCCCCTTGGTGCTTTGGCGCCCTCAGGCCTCAGAATCACGATGCACACAGTGCCCACGGTGCATCGCCGTTCTTGGTGCCTCGGCGCTGCAGAATCTGACACCCCCCTGCTAGCTCGGCTGAGTCGTCCGCTGCGCTGGGATCCCTGGCCTCCCCCTCCTCAATCTGTCTCCGAGTCCCTCACAGAGCATTCCCTGTGCTCAGGCTCCGAGACCTCAGTCTCACATCTACTCTAAGTCTCCTAAGCGGCCCAAGCATTCAAGACAGGCTCAAGACATTGCAGACTTGAAAGGCCAAATGGCCTAAGCCCTGCAGTATTTTGCCAGGCAGAAGGCTTGAACCCCTGCTCCGCCCCCGGCTCCACTGTTAGCACCTGCCCCTGAGCTGACCCCGCCATCTCTGGTGGTCACCTAGGAAGTTTTACAGCCAGACCTTATTATGGCTGAGGAGGACCCAGCTCCACCGATAACACCTACCCCGATGTTTCAGAACCGAGGAAGACCAGGGAAACCAGAATGCAATATCAATCACGGCCTCCTGGGACGGTAGCTCCTTACTTCAGGATGAGGAGGAAGGAGACAACCTCTGATGCTGGGCTTCCCCCTCTTCCAAGCTCGATCCCAGCACTTGTAGAGAGAGCCTCCTAGTTCCAGCAGATATCTTGGACAGCAGTGCCTGAACTGCACTGGTCAGTCTATAGGCCTCCAGCCCTTCCTGGTATTCTCTGACTTCCTTGAAGAGGTGCGGTCCTTTTTTTTCTTTTTCCAAAGAAGGATGGTGACCTTCGCCCCATCCTAGACCTGAGACACCTCAACGGATCAATGGGTTCTTGAAGGAGAGGAGGTTCCAAATGGTCACACACCATCACATTCTCCAGCCTGTCCGGCCGGGCGACTGGTTTACTACTGTGGACTTAAAGGACACGTATTTCCACATCCTTATTTGTCCTGTGCACACCGGAAATATCTCCACTTTGCTTTTCAGGGAAGCGTCTTTGAGTTTTCCATGCTGCCGTTTGGCCTCTCCTTAGCCCCCCACACTTTCTGAAAGTGCATCTGTAAGGAATCAGGGTGGTAAACTACCTAGATGACTGGTTGATCTGTTCCCAGTTGCAGGAAGGAGCAGTAGCCCACACAGCAATCATGACAGAGCCTCTGTCGAGGCTGGGTCTCACCCTCAACTATGCCAAAAGCCAATTAATTTTGGTGCAAAGTACAGTTTACTTAGGCATCCGGCTGGACTGCCTTACAATGCAAACCTACCTGTCAGATGACAGAGTGGCCGCTATTCAGAATTGTCTATCCCTGTTTCAACAGAGATCAATATTACCTCTGGTTTTGTGTCGGTTCTGTGTCCTGCTAGGAAGCCCTAAGCTTGTAGAGGCAAGCCTCTCACATGTGAGAAAGTGTAAGAATGGGGGTGATCCACAGCAGTCAGGTGTCGTAAGTGAGCAGTGGTATGTGTATGACAGAGATGCCATCTTATACAGCACGCAGCACAGTAAACGAGCTCCGTGGTAAATCTACAATAACACTGTTTGGTGTCAGTTTTGTACGATACAACAGCGTAATCAAGGTTGTAGCTTTGTAAATGCGTATTTATTTGATGTTTTATTTTTTCCTCAAATTGAGGGTGTAAATTTGGGCTGCATCTTAAATTTGAGGGCGTCTTAAATTCGATATTTGGCCCATGGCCTTGTCTATTGGAGCTCGATAGCCGCCCCTATACGACAGATGACGAAGCACGGAGGGACATGTTGTGGGTTTGGGACGATTGAGCTGATTGAGGACACAAAGGAGCTCTATGGTTAGCAGAGCCGCAAATCTGATAGGAGAATACCCTTAGACCTGCGAAGTGACGACCAAATAATCCAGTGTCTAAAACGCCCCAGTTATTCTGAAGTTAAATTGTTCCAGAATTGTGGCTGCTTTAGCAGAGAAAGACTTGAGATACTCATAAAAAGCTGTGCTTCCGTATCTCCTGGCCAGATCAGTCATGAGGCTAAGGTAGGCAGAGGTCTTTAGATTTCAAGACGATAGAAACATCGCAACAGTCCAGAACTCGATTATCATAGACTTCAAGGGAAGAAAGAAGCAAGAGGACCAGATTTATGTCCCTACCCTCCTGAATTTGAAGTTTGCTGGAGATGGGTGTAAGACGGGGCAGCTGGGATTGGAGACAGGGCTGGAAACTGTCGTGGAAAGGTTGAAAGAATGAAGAGCTCCAGTAGCTGTGCTGCGGCCGGAGGAAAACACGGGAAACTGAGCTGGAACAGAGGATTGAATGGCAGCTGCAGAAACATTGAGAGACACTGGATATGAATCCAAACTGCAGAGAGGCTGAAGAAATGTTTTATGACAGTTCTCTAAGGAGGAAAGGCAATAATCTAAACCAGCAACAGTTATTTGGAGGGATTGTAGGGCTTGAAAGATGTCTGCATTGGAAATGGCGTCAATAGAATCTGAGGGGTTTGAGACGGGATCACGAGAATCCGAACTGGGCTGAGGAGTTTGGGCTGGGGAAACATCGATATTGGCAGTAGACTGAGGCATGGAAGCAGACTTGAAGCGGCTTGAAAGTGGAGGGATTAGATTGAATGAGCAGGGCATTGAGATCCTCTCGGGAAGCACCAGTACTGTAAGAAATGTTTCTGTTAAATAAAGCTTTCAGGAGGAGAGGAATTGTCCAAGCTTGCTCTTTTTTGACGGATTGATCTCTGACGAGATGCAAGCCTAGTAGGTCCGCTTGCTAGGTCCCGGAGCTGAAGACAGAAGACTGCCAATGACGGGAATGCGAGAACAATGGTTTGGAGGAGTTGAATCCATAATGCCAGGTAAGAAAACACCAAACAAAGAAACGGCAGAGGCATCTCGTGCATATGAGTATTTCTTTTCTCTCATGTCGCCTCCTGGACTCTGCATAACCATGACATATATCAAGTCAGAATAGTATAGAATAACAATGACATGTTTAATTTTATTCTCCAGATTAATGCAAAAATACAAGGGGTACATCCATATGGATGGATGAATGGACATACAAGCACCCTGCTATTAGGGATGGAAATTTTTAAATGTTTAAACATATAAACTCTAAAGAACTAGTTAAACGTTAAATAATATGCTAGACTTATAACTAGCCATGTACTAATTTTAGTATTTTATCATCATATACAGTCAGTCGTGTATCCGACTGCTGTGGTGCCACAGTAAGGGCGGTTATTATAAAAGGGGTTTGGCAATTGCCTCCAAGTGGTTTTTCTAATTGGTGCAACAGAAAGATTGACACTGGGGCGGGTTTTATTCCCGGTTGATCTGGCGCTTCTTTGGTGCACTGTAGTAGACGTGGTCCACGGGGGTAAGAAAGTTAATAAGTTTTTTCTGAGGTTTGTTGTAGTATTTTTTTATAAAATGGCACCTCTAAACAAAGAACGAGGCAAAGCCATGTTTGGAAGTATTTTGAGGAACCGGACCAGAAAACCGTGACATGTAAATAATTATGCCAAACAAAATTGCCATACCACAAAAATACAAGTTCAATGCTTCACCATTTGAAATGAACACATTCAGAAATTACTGTGGATGGAGTTACTGATGGCAGTAAAAGCAAACATTCATAATAAACAGAACATTCTAGATGGTGACTGACATTTATTTAGGCGTTATATCCCTGTGAAAACATATAACATGATTTTAAAAGGAAGGTTTTTTTTTTCAATATTAATTCAGAGAATGCGTAAGTGTAAATAAATTATCTATAGGCTTTAATTTACCAGTGCACTTTTACACAAATCATTTGTTTAAAAACAAAACAAAAAAAAATGTCCTTGATATCTATTATGTAATTTGTCAAGGGGGGGGGCGGGGATATTTAAAATAAAATGGATTTCCTGTTTGTGGCACCGATCCCTGAACAGTAGTGTTACTATAACAATGTATTGGAATCTGTGCATTTGAGAGACCCTGTAACATGTTTAAGCTGTGTTTTTTTTTTTTTTTTTTTTTTTTTTATTATTATTATTAAACTCTGCATGGGCATTTCTTATAGGGTGTTACTCTAAATATAGTCATTTGCATCACTACTGACACATTTTATGTTATTTGTATCATTTTTTCATATTGAAACAAGTATCACAGTTAAACAGAACTGAAAGACAGAGAAACAACTTCACATAATGCAGTTGAGGATTGCCTTTATTGACAGCCATTTTTGATACAGCAGATTTCACCAGTCAACATTTTACCAATGTTGTTTTTATATTACACAAAAATTAAAAAGAAAAATATATGTACACATTTCTTGAACTTGTCTGAAATTAAAGAAGTGAAGCCACTAATCAAAATATTATTTCAGAGTAATTTAAGTGTGCTATAGTAAGAGCATAAAAGTAAGCATAAAAACAAAAATACTGACATTTGTACTTTAACAGAATGTCTAGATTTGTTTAAATAAAGCTATAAGAGTAATCGTTAACCTTAAGACAACTCAGCTAGTAAATAAAGAACTGCAGTCAAAATGTACCTTTGGGAGAGAACCTTAATGAACACTTCCCTATTCAGAAAATACTATAATATTTTACAGAGTGTCACTACACATTTTTAACTTCAAAATGTGAGGGTTACCATTTTTTAACTAAAGGATTCCATCAGGAGGGTACTAATACGGTAAACCTATTTTTTTTTTTGTATATATTTATTACTTTTGAAGTAAAAAAGATAGATAAAATGATGAGTGACTGATAAACTGAAAACCCACTATTTAAATATTAGCTACAATGTTTCTGCTTCCACCTTCTTCAGACAGCACAGTAGAAATAGCTAGGTAGACTGATGTTTAAGCTTAAAAGTTGCAGTGCCTTAGAGATGAATGTTCTAAGAACACTAAGTCAGTTCTGAGTTTTTATATAGGAGCAGAACATCAATAAATGGAATGTGGAAGTCTTCAAAGGTTCTATTACATGTGCACTTGATCGTGCAGTGAAGGGTGTTAATATAGTTAGTAAACTGTTTTAAAGAATCCCTCCTGTTTGTCCAAATCAAAGATACAAATATATTGCCACCAAACCAAAGTTTTATGTCTTGATTCAAGAAGGATGCATTTTCCCATGAATAAGTTTGCAGAGGATGGAGCCATGCGGGCACCCATTATTGTCCCTTGTATCTGAACGTCATGTTTCTCACATCAGTCTACCTACAGGTAGCTTTTGTTGACGTTTTGATTATCAATCACAGAAACAAAATTCAAACAGATATGTATAGCAAACTCACATATGTGCATCTCTAAACTTGCCATCCAAAACACATCAAAACTAACATCATTTACCGCCTTGCCCTTAAACAGCGTCATAAATTACTAATCGACCCAGTCCAAAATTTCACCTAAAAAACATTTCTGCAATTTCTTTATACACATTATAATAGCATTACTATCCTCGGTGCTGAAATGGTATGTTTTAAATAGGCAGAAAATCAAACGGATATGGTGGAAATACAGTGCCATTTTGAAAACAGTATTTACGATTCCTTTGTACAAAATTACAGCAGAATCTTCGGACCACCAGAATACTGAATAAATAAAATACTATATTGCACAGGAATAAAGTTTAATGCTGCAGAACACTGCACAACAAACGGCTTCAGCCGTTTACTCCATGGATAGCTGAACACTGTCTGACTGCTGTTGCTGCTGCTGATCATGTTTCCTTGCTAGAAGACAAAATAAAAGCAAAAATGTTAATTTCATAATTCTATTACAATTAATATGCAGGAAGAAAAACACCAGCGTTATGCAGTACACACTATTGTATAAATTGACTGCCCACCATATCACAGATTTGTTAAGCTAATGGTATACATTGTAAGTCATGTCCCCATTAGAACTTAAAAGTTGCAACAACTGTACACGTCTAACTCAGTTAAGAGTGTTGCTTGTGAACAAAAATTACTAACAGAATTCTGGCAACGTAAATCCTAAAAGAAAACTGAAAAAGCTAATTTTGAGTTACAGATATTCTCCATATACTTCTAGAAACTTTCATCAAAAACAGTTATCAGTAATCTGAAATTGATAAAACTAAAAGACAGATCTTACGCCCAAGGGTATATATATATATATATATATATATATATATATATATATATATATATATATATATATATATAGATAGATAGATAGATAGATAGATAGATAGATAGATAGATAGATTTTTAACACTCTTTAAATAAAGCCTTTGCTTTAACATATTTTTGTTGTTTTGAGAGAAAAGCTTTTTAAGTTCTTAACAGTATGGAGAGCTTCCATTATGACTGTTGGAAAACCTGAGAAGATATTATTCTTTCCACACAGAATCTTGACTTTTGCTTGCTATGCCTAGTTTTTCTAAACTAGTGGTTCCTGCCTCAACAGTAAAGGTAAAGGAAAATATTAAGAAACTAAGGATTCAACCCCTCATTTAATTGACCACCAATTATCTATTTATGTTTTTTTTTATGTTAAAGAATAAATTTTAAAGAAAAGCAAAGGAATATGCTTTAAAACACGCATAAAACAAGTATACCATTAGTCTTACCAATGGAGTACATTTCTAATTGTTGCCGTAATCGAACTTTCTGAATGCTGTCATAAAAGTTAGGCTCTGGTGTCGATTCAACCGCCGAAGGCACTGTGAAAATCCTCATGATCTTCCTTTTGTTTCTGAAAGCACAGAAATGTGAAGTTTTAAACAAATGGCAAGAGGTTTATCAAACAAAATATCCAACTAGTTAGAATTCTGAATGGTTTGTATAGACAAAACACAACTAGGGTATAGTGTCTCCATGACCAATCAAATGATTGAAGCTTACAAGCTGACCACATGATCTATTTCCATGCTTAATCTGGTAAGGCTTATATGGGATCAGCTACAGAGCTACTAGCCTCAGATAGGATCTTCTGATGAAGTTACACTCCAATTGGGACTAGCAGGATATGGGCCACCCGTGCTAAACATTTAGACCGATGTAACAAATGTATTAACAGTGCATGAATGTAGCTTGCTGCAAGACGGTGGATGGGGCAGTGGAGGTTGATTGACCAACGTGACAAGAGAATGACCCTGAACACTTTTCTCCTGTGGGGTTATATCAAAATGAATTGTACTATGCAAAGTTTGAACGGTCTGAAATGTACAAGAACGTATTCCAAGTTGTCGCCTTTGTTAGCCTAACCATTAAACTGCTGTCGTTATAATACTGTACAATGTCCTGTGACACACAAAATGAAAAATGAAATGCATTCTCAAATTGGATTTTTTGTTGTTGTTGTCATTAATACCAGCTTAACAAATTATGTAATCAGAATGAAGTTTCTTGAATCACACTTTTAAAGCCATTCGTGCTAGCAGCTCCAACCTCGACCACAAGGCAGAATACAGTAGGTAAACACGACCTAGATTCTGATCTCGCAAGTATGTTTCTCAGGTTTCACCAACACAACACAAACGTCACGCACAGAAAGTCGTTTTCTGTTTTTCCGGGTGTCAGGGACCTCATTGGCATGGTCACCACGCTCCACTTCACAGTGAACACGAGAACTCCCTTGATTTTGTCCCAGTCTTTACCCACACAGCAACAAAAGTTTCATTTGGCTTTGAGACGATAAACACTGGATTTTACACTAATATTTAGTATCTTTCAGGAGTTATGCAATAATGAGAACCCTGTATTTGCGTGCACTGATATTAATACTGTCTGTGAAGAAAGCAGGGCAGATTGCGAAACAACACTCGACTAGTACTTTTATTATGTGTAGAAAACAACGAAAAACGGCTGTGTGTTGTTATATAATAAAGACCAGCAGACAGTATGCAGAATAGCGACTGTGTGTACTACTCACTTTCTGGCATACATGAGGAGTCCAAAGCTGACGAGAATAACCAAGAGGTATACATTAGTGGCTTCATTCCAAGCTTCGTGAACAGAGTAATCAATGGTTCCCTCATCGGCCGTGGCTCCATAACCTCCCATATTAATAATTATAATTGCTACAATTACCGCCGCCAGGAAACAGTAATACCTGACCTATGTAAACAAGAAGCACCCATGCGGCTTACAAAGAAGAATCTTGCTTCGAACTGTCCAGTAGCTGTAGAGTATCAAGAGGGCCATCTAGCGACGAGGAGGACAAAATTAATTGTGAACAACGGTCTGCCTGTGAAACGAACCGTACATCCAAAGACGTGGTTACGGTCTGTTCGGCAAGCACACCGAGTCCGGTTCGCTTGCGAAACGTCAATATGAACAACAGCTCGACTCAGTCCTTCTTCTGCACATTGGAAACGAACTAAGATAGCCTGACTCAGAAGTAAATAAACAACGCCTCAGGGAACTGGATTAGGGTTAGACAACCATGGGAAATTTAAGATTTTCACGGTTTTCAGACTTAATTTGTTGTCCCGGTCAGAAACAGTAATAGTGTAATCGTAACGGCAAGGGAGCAGACTAAAACAGAATGCCCATTAACTATAAGGGGGAATGGAATACCCATTGACTACAATGAGTAAAGAAGGAATGCCCATTGACAACAGGATTGACAGCCTATATCTCAAAATTCCAAACAAGAATCTTAAAATAAACTAATGTACAAAATACAAGTGGAATGACATGGAATAACAGGCCTGGAATACCGAAAAAACAAAAAAAAAAAAAAAAAAAAAAGCAAAAATAGGTAATGACAGCCTATAACTTGAAATCCCTAACTCTTAAAATCCCAAATATTGTTTCTTAAAAATAAATACAAAATACACAGAATGCATGGGATGACACCTCTATTTAAAATCGGTAATCTAAATACACTTGAAGGCTTTCCTTTACTAATTTAATATCTATATATATATATATATATATATATATATATATATATATATAATATATATATATATACTTATATTATTATATAATAATATAATTCTATTATGTTCAGGGATTTAATAAATATCAATAATTGTGATATCTTGCAACAATTGTAAGTCACCCTGGATAAGGCTTTTGGCTAAGAAATATAATAAAAAATAATAATAAGAAATTAACAGCAATAAAGAGATGTACACTATTACAATAATTAACTGATTAACTCACTTTTCATTAGCCTTGCATACTTCAGAACATTAAATTGTCAATCCATAACAGTTTATTTCCGGTAATTGTCTTTATCATTAAGTAAGACAATGATAAAAAGGGAATATATTTCTATTTTAATATAAACAGTAGGTTTTATTACTCGAATATCGAGTATTGTACATAGTGTGAAAGTGAATGAACCAAATAAATGAGAAAGGGGAGGTACCAAATGTTTAGTTGGAGACAGTTATAGTGCATTACACTGCTCTTTGTGAAGGAAACATTAAGAGACAGAGAGTACACATCTGCTTTGATTTCAGTTTCATGCAACTATTTTTCTTACAACAGTTAGGTTATTAAAAAATATTAATATAAATTTGCATTGCTTTCTTCTAATTTTTAAATTTTACATAATAACTAACAGGTTATTGTGTGCATTGTGCAAAGGCTTGGGTACATTTAAAACATTTTGTTTAGGATAATTTTTGGGGTGGGGTTGGGGTATAGTTTAAGTACAAGGATTTGTTTTAGCTATATCCTCATCTAGTTCCAATATGTTTGTTTTCTGCTAGCATTTAGCTGTTTATGCTGTTTTTTGGTTTTAAGCTATTTTTTTGGAACATCCTTACAATCAGCAAAGCAAGTAGTAGCTGTCTTTAAGCACTATTACAGATTATCAGATACTCTGGGTGGGCTTCCTCACAGAAAAACAAGTTCATATATTTTTGTTTTACTAACTTTTAAGCCTAAGAATTGCTGGTTTCCATTTTATGTTATTAGAAAAAAAAAAACAGCACAATATAATAATAAAAGTTATATATCACATAAAAAAATCCCTTGACAGGATTATTTATATTTTGCATTGTACTTTTCTCCACACTATACTGTATGTAAAATATTGTAAGATTTTTTTTCACAGATAAAAGAAAATGAATACATTTCAATCAACTTAGTGGTATTTTTCATTAATATTACTGCACTTTTTATTGGTGCATTTGTATAGTGTAAAGTTTGTGAAGTACTAAAGCAAAATATGCAAAATGACATCTTTTAATACTCCATATATGTTCAACCAAAACGAGGATCTGTCTGTGGAACAGGTGCACTGCATTCTTACTACAACAGATTGTAATGATGCTAGAATCATAAATCTGTCTCCTGTGCAACCAAAGGCAGGAGAAGTGTTCGTGTATTGTTCAGTATCCTCTTCTACTGAGAATGCATTTGATGTCCGTTTTGACAGTATAGATGGGTATCCAAAGGATCAAACTATCATCCTAGATGACTGAATGCACCAGTTGTGTTGAAACGGTACTATTATTTAAAAGACAGCAAAGGAAAAGGAAAAGATTCAATTGTTGGTCTTCGCCATCATATCTACTGTTTACTAGAGTCATACAAAACAGACAAATGTACTGAATATCATACATTACTTGGGAAATGTGGCTTTGTACAAACCATTACCACATGGTTTACGAAAACATTCTGAAAAACCATTAATTCCTACCGTGAAGTCTACCCTGACACATATTAAGGAGGCAGCAAAATCACAGGGGAATATATCAAAAAGTTCTCAGTACATAGTCCAACACTGACTCTGACAACCACATAGCTGTGGATCGCCCACAAAACTTGAAGCAAGTGAAAAATGTTATTTACCAAGAAACAAAAAAAGAACAAATTTCCAATGACAAAATATTCACCTTGTTTGAACTTGCAGTGCATCTGAAAGATTATGTGTGGAACAGTGGAACATTATGTGGAACATTATGTGTGGAAAAGACTCTACCCAGATCTTTTGGTTTCATTTGGGCATCCTACTCTTATAAACAACACTCAGGTCCTCATTGACATCTGCACCAATGTTCTTGCTCTTCCTCAGTTGATGTCATATGATACAACATTTAATCTTGGCGATTCCTTTATAATTCGCAATGTATCTTTGGGGATCCAGTGTTTCTAGTTGCCTTCCTGTTACTTGAAAGGAAGTTCAAAACTTATCATCAGGACTTTCTGAGGTATATTTTGAACCTGCTGAATGGTGACAAAATACAAGCTATTCCTTTTGTGAGTGACAGAGAAAGAGGAATTGTGGATTCCATTCAGCAAGGTTAACCAAACCTCCCACACATCTTCTGCTCTAATCACATCATTTCAGATGTAGACAATTGGATCAAACAGCATGGAGGGATAAAAGATGACACAAAAGTTTTAAAAGATCATGTTCATTGGAATCTTCATTGGATTCTTTTCAAAAGCTGCATGGTCATTTTTGCCAGGAATGGAGCAATTAATTAATACAATTAATTTTAAACCAAAATGTTATCTTGGTTTCAGGTATATTCAATTACCAATTCAAGACTGTTTGTTTCATTGCAGTCTTTTTCTAAATCCAATTTGACACTTTTACTGAATTTTGCTGGGTTTTATTCACTGCTGTTAGCTTTCAGTTTACCTAGACTACCAAGAGATATTCTTCTCCCTCATTTATGAATTGCTGTGTTCCTCAAACACGGCTATAGTTCTTGCACAGAAGCACTTAGCTCCAGGGATGATGTGAAGAATTACAACAGCATGTTGCAGTGTTTCAGATTGGTGTTTAGGAGCGTCCCCCCCTATACCATTCCATCACACTGTATAGGCAGTTGTCTTCGAATTACATTTTCTCTTGTTATCTTTAATCCTTTTGTGTCTGTTCAATTACTACAACACAGTTTACAACATTTGTTTTGGTTAATTTTACTTTTTAACCTAGCTTTGTCCCAGGCCTGGTTTAGCTATATTACGTGATTATTTCGCAGCATATTTTGTGCATCAATTTTAAATGCAAAAGAACTCTATTCAAAAATGTTTTAAAGTTCAAAAATTCAAAAAATGTAAAAATGTAAAAATAGGAATAAAAAGAATGCCAAAGGCTTTGTATTACTCGTGGTATTATGTTACATATACTGATGTGCTCAAAAATTAGAAATATTACAATTACTTTTGTCTATATATATATCTATATATATATATATATATATATATATATATATATATATATATATATATATATAGATATATATTCGAAATATATATGTGTCGTACTCCCTATTTGGTCAGTGGCCAAGGAGGCATTTGAACATTTGTATTCTTTTAATTTATTCCACAAGGAGTCATTGTTGGACTTATAATGCCATATGGTTAGGTTTTTAAATTTAATTCTACATCCTTTCCATTTTTAAGAGATGTTGACATTTGTCTACAACTGTCACAGAAAACATTTTCACTTCACCAATATGAGATAGTTTTTTTTTTTTTTTTTTTTTTTTTTTTTTTACTGCCTGATTCCTGCCATCAAGTGGGCAGTTCCTGTTCAGGTTTACACTCAAATAGATCAGTTCCTTTTTCTTTTGTTTCTTTTTATAATTTGATTTGCTTTCATTAGCGCTTGTTCAGAATACAGTGGTATATTGGCCAGTTTTACTGCAAACTGTTCTTACTGTAATGCTGGTTCTTCAAATCAGACTGTTATCTCAGTAATTAAATACTTTAGTCTATGACTGTCAGGACTGCAGATATGCACCCAGTCTGCCTCAGCAGGTCTTACATATCAGGATTTAGATTACATAACTCAATCTGCCTCAGCAAGACTTATTGTTGAGATTTATTTATTTAGTTCACCTGACTGTCTCAATTCTGACTTAACTCTATGAGTTCATAAGTCATATATAGAATTGTGTCAGGATTTATACATTTGTCATTATTATTCCCTCTAACTCTAACATTATTATTCCCTCTAAGTTTTAATATATATATATATTTTTTTTTTTGTTCTTCAATTCCTGGAAGTGCCTGTAAATAAGAAAACCACTATTCGATTTTCTTTTTCTAGTCCCTGATGGGAATTCTATCCCTGGGCACACTCAACCCTTATATCTTAATCATTATTATGTGTGATTATTCAAAGATTGACTCATCCGATCAAGATTATGATAATGGAACCAGTCATAAAAATTACAAAAATTAATCTTTACAACCAATGACTGTGAAACATTGTTTCAGGAAGTTTCTCAGGAATCCTGGGTTTCGGCACCAAAAACTGTAGGGAAATAAATGTGACAAAAGATTTTTTAAATCAAAAATACTTTCCTTTAGTGTATTGACTCTTGGAGTAAATTTTCAAATTCAAAATACATTCTGCTCCTTGCTCAAATGACAAATGTCACATGTCATGTTGTTTTACTGCTTGAAATGCTAAGCTAATAAGAACTTCAGAACTGGGCAGACACATGGCAAATGACATTTAATAGAGAAAAGTGTAAGGTACTGCACGCAGGAAATAAAAATGTACATTATAAATATCATATGGGAGATACTGAAATTGGAGAAGGAATCTATGAAAAAGACCTAGGAGTTTTTGTTGACTCAGAAATGTCTTCATCTAGACAATGTGGGGAAGCTATAAAAAAGGCTAACAAGATGCTCGGATACATTGTGAAAAGTGTTGAATTTAAATCAAGGAAAATAATGTTAAAACTGTACAATGCACTAGTAAGACCTCATCTTGAATATTGTGTGCAGTTCTGGTCACCTCGCTATAAAAAAGATATTGTTGCTCTAGAAAGAGTGCAAAGAAGAGCAACCAGAATTATTCCGGGCTTAAAAGGCATGTCATATGCAGACAGGCTAAAAGAATTGAATCTGTTAAGTCTTGAACAAAGAAGACTATGTGGCGACCTAATTCAAACATTCAAAATTCTAAAAGGTATTGACAATGTCGACCCAAGGGACTTTTTCAACCTGAAAAAAGAAACAAGGACCAGGGGTCACAAATGGAGATTAGACAAAGGGGCATTCAGAACAGAAAATAGGAGGCACTTTTTTACACAGAGAATTGTGAGGGTCTGGAATCAACTCCCCAGTAATGTTGTTGAAGCTGACACCCTGGGATCCTTCAAGAAGCTGCTTGATGAGATTTTGGGATCAATAAGCTACTAACAACCAACTTTCTTATGTTCTTATGTTCTTAACAATATACATTTTTATTGTAGCTGGAAATTCCTAGCAGGCTTCAGCTGCTTCTTGGACAACTGCTAAGACTGAAGGAAGTGTTGAAAGACGAAAAGGAACGGCAAACAAGACAGCCCGTGCCTGTAAAAGAGCAAGAACCACCTGAGGCTTATGATGATGTAGTACCAAATGTTCCACAGTAAGCAACTCTCTCTCTCTCTCTCTCTCTCTCTCTCTCTCTCTCTCTCTCTCTCTCTCTCTCTCTCTCTCTCTATATATATATATATATATATATATATATTATATATATATATATATTATATATATATGGTATATAAAACTTTGTGTGTGTAAGTGAAATATATATCTTTGAAAATAAACAGCAATTCACTTTGTGTACAGAACACTTTGGGATTAAATGAGTGGTGAATTATGTCAATTATTCATCTAACTGTTTATTATATATTATATATGTTTATTATTATTATTATATGATAATAAAACTTTAATATCGAAGTAAAGAAACATATAGTCAAATACATAATTAATACTTTATGCAGAATGTCAGCTCCTACATCATTATAATAAATTATACTATGTAGAAAAGGCAATTCAAAATAGGACTGTGGAAGGGTTGTGGGTAATTCACTGACACATGAGACAGACAGGTATAATTGACAACACCACACAGGTGCCCAGTTTTATTATCACCGACTCTTTTATTTGTTTTAGCCTGCAGAGGGTGCTGTTGTCCATGGCCTGATTAACACTGATGATAGACAGGACCACAGAAATACCGATACTGGTACGGGAATCAGCTGCGGGCGGGAATCAACTGAGGTGCTCAAATAATAATAAATATAAGATGCTGTTGGCAGTTTTACCCCGTTCATCGCTACCCACACAACCCGGGTCACCGACCTACACTCCCTGCTCACTCCTCCTGCTAGCCACAATACTTCGGGATTCTGCCCAAGGTTTCCCCGCTACCACTATGTCTCTCTGTGGTTTCATTTTATTCTTTATTTGATTTTCGTTCCTCCTGGGTTGTTTTCTCCCGGCCGTTCTCAACCCTGGAACCACACTTCCGTACTCTCAGCACGTCTAAAAGGGCAGATCTGAGGAAACAGTAGAGCGTTATCTTATAGGGCTAACAATCTCCCCAAGACCCGCCTCCCAGCCACTCAGAGAGAGGAAAAGTCCACACACCCCCTTTCCAACCTCCCCGTGTCACTGCCATGACTCAATGCTAGGTATTGGACAACTGCTGCCCTCTTCCTGAAGCACTATGAACACGCCAGCAGAGTCAACACAGATCTCCCCTTGCTACAAGGACTCTTACCAAAAATGAAACATACAAATGTACTGTACTGAAATGAAAAAGAATATGTCAAATATAACATCTGGAGAAAAGTCCAATATACATTTTGTGGAATTATTTTACAATCGTACATTATCTGTATATTTGATGTAAAGGTGTTATCGTGTGGAGTAATGTTACCTGTGTGGAATATGTTGTTATTTCTTTGCTTGTGTTCTGTATGAATTATGATCGCATAAATATGTTAGACATCTACAATGCCACATTTTATGGGTCAAGAAATTTATTGCAAACTATTCTTTCACAGCTCTAGCATTTAGCTCTAATATGATTATTTATTTGAAACAAATATTTCATAAAGTGTATTCAGAGGTAGAAATTAACATTTTTTTTTCGAAGTATCAGATTTAATTTAAACATTATGCTAAACTGATCAAATCTTTACTTTTTTATTAGAAACTGAAGCAAGCCTCCCTGTCGCTAGTTTTTTTTTGTAATGTATTCATTTACATCTGAAATAAAAACCAATTCTACTGCATATATTTCTTTTATTTGTTTTAATTTAATGTATTTATTTTTTTATGAAGAAAATAATTCTAAGTGTACAAAATGAGGAGCAAGCAAATTAAGAGTGCAACTGAGTTTGCGTGAGAACTTGAGCCTCTTGAAGTTAAATAAATGTAATTATATTCAGCTTATGGTAAATATTTTAGCATTTGAAACATTTCTGCACAAACATTTATTTGATCTATAGAGGACATTTTGTGGGAAATGTATTTCATAAAAATAATATTCTGATTCTTGTGTGTTGTATCTTAATTTTTACAATGAAAGTATTCAACAATAGAGAATTAAGACACATTTATTTAAAAAAAAACTGCATTGTTTAAAACTGGAATGTAGATGACAGGTTAACAAGCGGCTGTTCGTATAACAGAAGTATGATTCTGTTTACATTCCTATGAGTTTAATACAGATTGGTCTGTTAGAATATACATAATTCATCCTAAACTCTGATAAATCACATTATCAAAAAGATATGACATAATATCTGGCATGGGAAAGGTTAAGGTACAATTCTGCAATTAACTTTCATGGGGCTTCCCCTAGTGTCAATAAGAGCATTTAAAGCATTTCCTCATGTCTTCAGTCTAAACACATTTGAACACATTCCTCTCCTTCAGTCACTGCTGTTCTGGGTGTAGCACTGTGTTAATTGGGCTTCAAACTTCAATTGTTAGTGAATAACTCGGATAATATTGTAACTATCTCTTTAAGCTGACTAGCATCTCTTATTTTTTTGAAGGAATCACATTTGAGATGGCTGCGCCAAAACCAACTTCAAGATTTATCAGTAAAGAACGAGGGAAAATCACTGCTTTGCCATTATACTGTGACGGATTTGTACAGAAAAAACATACAGGAGAAAAGGTAACTTCTTCAAAAATTACTTTTGTAATTGTTTTTAATCATTGTCAATTTTTAAAACTTCTATATCGTTTATAGTTGTTTAGTACCGTATTTATATTTGAATGTATGTGGAAATGTTCCTATATTTTCATTGTTTTACCATTATTTTAACATGGCCATAGTTTACCATGTTTTTTAAGCTTTTCTGTTTGTTTTAACTTTGTGAAGCTTTTATCATGTTTATCATCTTTTATGGGGGTTGTTATCAAAATGAAATATAACTAGAAAACTGGCTTATCCCAATTCCTGGGGTCTACATCAAAACAATCTTCCTTCTAGAATGAATAACTGTTTCCACTGTAAATAGTCAAGTTCTGACTGTACAACGAATAGACAGGTTCTTACATTACAAACAAACTGCTTGGCTCTGCACTTAACTGTGCAAAATAGATGGTTGGAATGTTACATTTTTCCCCTTCTTAAAGTTTACCACAGTAAATTGGCATGGTGTAGAATGCTGTAGAATTTTCCATGCTTTTTCCCTGGTTATTTATCATAATATTCTTTTTTTTTTCATTTATCATAATTTACCATCGTTTACCTTATTTTGGAATATTTTTTTTACCATATATGTCTGGGCTTTACAATCCTCACCTATGCTTTACTATGATTTCACTATGCTGTTAAAAGACTTTGATGTGTTTTTCTTCTATGGTAAACTTTTATAAGAGTGTCTATGTTGGGTAAGTAAACAAGATAGTGAATCTTTAAACAGGTATTTAAAAGAATTGTCTTTCCTATGAACAATTGTTTTATTAGTTACTTCCTGACAGTTGGTACAATAAAACAAGAGAAGCAACAGATTCACACATCACCTTGGGTTCATTGCAATGCTCTAAACCACAGGTTCCCAAAGTTTGATCAAGGAGAGCCACTTAGCAGGTGGGGCATTGAGTGGTGGGCCGCATAATAAAATTCACCTATAATGAAACACCAATATGTGCAATATATATGTCATATCTTTATATATAGACCCTAGACAAACATTTTTTTTCAGCTACCTTTTCTTTTTTGGTTTCTGAAATATGATTACATACATGATATGATTACATGTTTGTATTTATACTTTATTAGCTGGTTGTACAGACCCAGATTAGCACTAGTCTTGGATTACTTTACTTAAATTAATATGGGGTAGTCCAGGATTGGTACTAATCAGGGTCTGTGAAACCAGCCATTTATATGTATGTTTATGGGGACATCCTAAAACGCGTAATGTGGCTTTAATGCAGCGATGTGCAAAGTGGGGGCTTGACTACGACTAAAGGGGCAGTTCAGTAAAAAAAAAATATATATATATATATATAATTTGGGTGCGACGAGTTGTATATACCATCCTAAAGTAAGTCATGGTTTTCATTTACATAATAATGTTACGCCCTAAAAATAAACTGCTTAATGTGAACTGCTTGGAATGTGCAAAAGGGTTATTCATGTTTACCCCTATTTAGTAACATTGGGATTCTTTTTTTTTTTTTTTTTAATGCATACAAATGTTTTCAAATGAAAGATAAAATGTCTTATTGTTCTGAAGGCATATATGACAAACCCCCCCTCCCCCTCCCCTCCATATTATTACCTCCAATGAACTCCCTGAAGTTGGGAATGGAAATCCCAGGTGGTCCCTGAAACATTCTATAACATGGTATGGTCTCTTCTCCACCCCCAAATGTTAAAATGTGAAAATCTGGAAACGACACCAAACCCTATCATGCAAGAATGCAAATTCAAACTCAGTGAGAAAGACTTCTACTCAAAAAAGTTTGTCAAAGTATTTAAAAGATTCTTTAGAAAAGTATTACTATACTTACTGTTATATCATTACCAGTATACCAATACCTACAATTGCTTAAAGGGTGTGTGCCTAGCCTAACCAAAATATATCCAAAGGAATTTTGTATGAATGAGTTTGTATTTCCTCAAACAAAACACAAGCAGATGTTTAGGTTCTACCTCCCATGGGAGTGTTTTAAAGCTCTGGTAATTGATAAGCAGGTATGATTGCTTTTGTTTGGTCTGTTTTCTGTATATTTATACTTGTTTGTGTTACCTTGTTGATACTGAACTGAATGATTTCATTTGCCATGACTAAGACAAGTCATAAACACTACACTGTTATTTGTCTACGTTTTTATTTCTCGTAAATGATAGATAGTCTTTATTCCTGGTGACATGCAGTAAATTTACATTTCCGTAGCCTCCAGTAACCTGCATTTTCCCCTGATCTGCCCAAGAGGCAATGGACACATTTAAATGTGTCTCGACTAAACAAAATGAAATCAATCACTGATCACCCATATCTTCATAGGACACAAGTTATGATGAATGAGTGACTTCAATTTTATACACCTCGATTACAAAGCAATATCTGTGATACTCCCATTTTAAGACTATATAAACTGCTGTGCTTTTGATTATCTTTGGACTTCAGTGTATTATTAAATTTGAGTTTCAATTTTGTGATATGTCATATCCATATCAACAAGGTGCTCTTTTTAATATGCTTCTTATGCTATTAAACTATTTGGATTGTATTTTACACAGGATTTTAAGAGATATTTTGCAGAACTCAGAGGGTCCACCATTTTCCTGTATTCAGATGAGGAAAATGCCACAGTAAGATGCTTTCTTTAATTTTCTTGAGAGTTTTAAGCATTCTTTTTAAATAAAACATTTAGAATGTTCAGACTGGTTTGAGTTGTGAGGGTAAGAAATCCATGGTGACAAATTAAGAACAAGAAAACATAATACCATGTGTTTTTTTTCCCTTAATCTCCCTACAGTATACTGAAAAGCTTGAGTTACAGAACCTGAAGTCAATGGATACTGGGAGTCTGAAAAGAAAGTATATCTCGGCAGAGTTCACTCTAATACTGCTGAATGAGGAAGTTCAACTCAAGGTCAGGGTGCTGTTTAGCCAGCTGTAACAATATAAAGGTTAATTCTAACTAAAAAAAAAAGAATTCCATACATTTCCCACACCATGTACACCAATTCAAAATAAGTGTCTCGATTGTGTAGTTTTGAAAGAAACATGTTATAGCAAACTTGTATTTTACTTATTAAACATGACTACTACACATGGTAAAGAAATCTGTCGGTAGGTCTTGATTTGACAGAGTCATCGCTTACATGGTCCTTTCATCTGGAGAGTGAAATTGACCCTGCTTTTCAGGGCTTTCCTTCCTATTTGAACCAACCAGCTGCTTCACCTATTCACAACATGGTTTGCAGCCAGTAAGATACTTTTAACTAAAGACACTGCTGAGGTAAAATGACCCAGGAATTGAGAACCTTTTTTATACCTAGTGTACATGCCATGTTTTAAAATGAAAATACATTTCTTTTGAAACTGCAAACTTGAGACATACATAGTGAATGAAAGTGCAAACAGGTATTATTTATGGAAGTATTTAGTTACCATAGCTGCATCCACTTTAAGAATATGTTATTTTCACCTGGAGAATGGATTATATTAATTCAGATTCTATAATAGTTTATTTCTGGTAAAATCCAAATGCTTTTATGTGTGTTTGGAGGAATGTAGGTATTTGTTGGTTTATATCTAGAACACTTGTGCTCATACAGTCCACACAAACAGAGAAAGGACTGTTTGGAGTCTATTTGAATGTTCTAAAAGAGCATCTAAATGCCACTGATAGATCCAGTTAAAAACTGTTATTTTCACTCTGGGTCAAACATAATGATAGATTAACAACAGTTTCCTATTGTCATTTTAAGAGCTTTTTTTAATATTGTATGTTCTTTTAGACTGGGATAATGAACTTTAATCAAGGAACATTTTCAACACAACTGAATAAGAGGAAGTGAAAATCCTGGCCAATGTGAGGTTGAATTGTTGATAGAATAGAAAGGCTGTAATAAGTTACTTATTTGATGTTTCTAGCAGTATGCTGACAGTTTTACTCCATGTGAGGCATTGTGATGGGGATGGTTTTAAAAAACCTTGTGAAGATGTGTGAAAAACTACTGAATATTTAATTAGCTGACAGTCACGCATCCCCTATTAAACTCATGCAGACTTTGGCCGTGGGGTGATAAGATAACACTGTGTAACAATTATTATTTTTTTTTTTTTGGTTCCTGGGTAGTAAGTGTTATTTCCTAATTGCTTATGCCTCAAAAGTATAGAAAATGGCTATTATTCCCCACAAACTTTGCTTTTGTGACCAGGACAGTGAGTAGTTTTTCGAGATTTATGATTATACTATATTTATAGTATAATTGTAAATCTCGAAAAACTACTCACTTCTAAATCTTTTGTAGTCATTTTTGTATTACTTTAGTATAAATACATGTTAATTTGGATTCAAATGTTGTTTTTTTCTGACTTTATGTGAACAAAAAGACACACATTTGCCTGTTTTCCCATTGGAAATAGTGATATTTTGAAATATCATTGTCCTGGTCACAAAAGCAAAGTTTGTGGGGAATAATAGCCATTTTCTATACTTTTGAGGCATAAGCAATTAGGAAATAACACTTACTACCCCGGAACAAAAATTGTGTTACATAGTGTAATTAATAGCTAGTTAACCCCTCGGCCAGAATATAAAAGACCTGCAGCTGTGGCTGCAGCAGGTTGAATGTGTTCAGAGTGGAGAATGGTAGTCGAGAGAAAGGAGGTAATAAAAACATAGAAAGCTTAAAACAATTGCTATTCAAGGTCGAGTTATTATTTGTTTGTTCTTTTGGCCAATGTGCCCTTTTGCTTGAAAGTGTTTTGTTTTGTAAACTTGTTTGTTTCTATTATTTAATAAAAAGCTGAGTGCTGTAGCATTTCAGTTTGCCCCGCCGTTACCCATTTTGGTTATATTTCTCTGTTCCCTACACCTAAAGCCATCCCATTCACAGGCATCAACAGCAATATGTTTGTGTACGTAAGTGGCAGTAGAGGACCGTCTGTAGAAAGTTTTTTAATTGCCAATACCTAAGATAGACAAATTAAAATATGTTAAATGTACTAATGTACTGTGTTATAATACTAAAATGATGCCCTCATTTGCATGGTCAAACTGAATTGCTCACAGCAGCCACTTACCTCTGAGACACATCCACGCCAGCATTTCTCGTTCTCAAGTAGGACCCCTACAATTTATTCGGGTCCGATTCCTCTCAGATCTACTCCATAGGGTTTAGCTCATCTGGCCCCCATATTCATTTCATTAAACATTTTTCTGAACTGAGCACAATACTATACTGCTTCATTGACACTTCAGTACAAAAAGCAGGCATTCCAGGTTTCCCAGGATGCTTAGAACACATCAGCGTAATTTGGCAACAACCAGCAAAAAAGGAGAGGAAGGAGCTCCATGTGACATTCCTGGATTTGGCTAATGCATATGGTTCAGTGCCACATGAACTTCTTTGGGCAGCATTTGATTGTTTCAGCGCACCGATGACAATAACAAATTTAGTGAAAGCCTACTTTGGAGATTTGCAATTTAGTTTTTCAACTTCAGAATTCAGCACTATGTGGCAATGCCTAGAAGTTGGAATAATGGCAGGATGTACCATTACTCCACTGGCTTTTACCATGGCAATGGAAGTAATTATAAGGGCATCAAAATGGGTAGTGGGAGGAGAGTGCTTGGCTTCTGGAATGCGACTACCACCAATTCGAGCATACATGGATGACTTGACAACAGTGACTACCACAGTAGCCTGCACTAATAGGTTATTGGGCAAATTAACCAATAACATTGAATGGGCACGAATGCAATTCAAGCCCACTAAATCAAGGAGCATCTCTATAATTAAAGGTAAAGTAGTAGATAAAAGGTTCTACATTAATGGTGAGGCAATACCAACAGTGTCCGAGAAGCCAATGAAAAGTCTAGGGAGATGGTATGACGGGGATCTAAAGGACACAATTCATGTACGAGAAGTTAGACAACAAGGAGTGGAAGGGTTGAAGAGCATAGACTGCAGCGCTTTACCGGGCAAACTGAAACTCTGGTGCTTTCAGTTTGGTCTACCGCCAAGACTGCTGTGGCCACTGACTCTGTACAAAGTTTCCTTGACAACATTTGAGAAGCTGGAAGCTCTAATCAGTTCATACGTCAGGAAATGGTTGGGAGTTCCACGCTGCCTCAACAGAGTGGGACTTTATGGCAAGGGAATACTGCAGCTACCAATCTCTGCTCTAACTGAGGAGTTTAAGTGCGTCAAAATCTGACTGGAAATGACATTAGTAGATTCACGTGACAAATGCGTAAGGGAGGCAGCACCTGTGTTGAAAACTGGAAGAAAATGGACGGCAAAGAAAGCTATGGAAGATGCTAAGGCTGCCCTTCGAATCGGAGATATTATGGGGCAAGTTCAGCATGGAAAAGGAGGTTTTGGTCTCAGTTCAGCTCCTCCTACATGGCACAAGGCAACCCCAGCTCAACGGAGGAAGCTGGAAGTCAATAAGGTGCAAAAGCAGGAGGAGAGGATCAGGTGTATAAAGGCCGTTTCCCAGGCCAAGCAGGGAGAATGGATGAGATGGGAGAGTTTGGAACAATGCAAGATCGGCTGGCAAGACCTATGGACAATGGAACAGAGCAGGATCAGTTTCCTCATCAGATCAACATATGATGTTCTCCCATTACCACAGAACCTAAACATCTGGGAGGGTGAGGATCCCTCATGTCCTTTGTGTTCATTACCTGCAACATTAAGGCACATTTTGACAGGATGTAAGGTTGGTCTTAGCCAAGGCCGATTTACTTGGCGCCATGACCAGGTGCTGCGATGTTTGACATTAGCACTGGAAGACAAGCGTAACCTGACGAATAAGTTCCCACCAGTTCCATCAAAGCATTACACACAAAAGACAATATTCCTCCATCCAGGAGAGCAACCACCAAGAAAAGGTGTTAAAACCAAGCCTCGCTCAGGACAACTGGAAGGTGCTAGAGACTGGAAGATGCTGCTAGATGTTGGTCAACGACTTATTTTTCCAACTGAGATTGCCACCACTAACCTTTGACCAGACATTGTCTTGTGGTCTGGATCAGCACGCCTTGTTCATCTGGTAGAGTTAACAGTGCCATGGGAAGATGCTGTGGATGAGGCGTATGAGAGGAAGAAACTTCGGTATGCTCAACTAGCTGCTGAAGCAGAACAGCGAGGATGGAGAGTCCAAGTTTACCCAGTGGAGGTGGGTTGTCGAGGATTTGTGGCACACTCTACAACCCGGTTTCTCAGAGACATTGGGTTCGGTGGCCAAGAGTTGTGTCGCACAGTGAAGAACCTATCTGAAGCAGCAGAAAGGAGCAGCAACTGGCTTTGGTTGAGACGGAAAGATTCTGGATGGGGATCTCAAGCACAATAGAAAGAAATCAATGCTGATGTACAGGTAAGTAAGCTGGGCTGAGCTGAGTGAGGGATGGAGGGGGTTGATACTGGAACGCCAGAATCATTGTTGAGCCCTCTTGAGGTGTCGTGGGCTAGTCAGAGAAACACAGAGGATGGAAGGTGCCCACTTGAAGACCCCAGACTCCTACTTAGCTCAATCCAGACGGTTGTCATGCTGATGCGCTGGGGAGACCACACTGGGTTGATCCCCGGAGCCTGCATCGCAGCCGTTGTGTGTGCTGATGCGCTGGGGAGGCAAAATGAGCTGATCCCTGGAGCCAGCATTACACTTCAGCAATCAACACCAGACAGAAGGATATCTACATCATCAGATTGAAAACAATGCAAATGGATGGAGGTGCAGATAGATCACATTAGTTTACTGTAAAGCTATGTCTTAGTTGGTGCTTATCTTGGTAAGAGTCGTGTTCAAATTAGCTTCAACATCTACTCTCATGTAATGGAAATCAAAATCAATTCATTGCCATTCAAACAACAAACCCTTGCATTATTTCATGCACAGTTGCTCACAAAGCAATGTGAAACAATAATTGTATCACCAGGACCAGAATCCACTGTATGTGCATTTATAACAGACAGTATACTCCAGATTCTAATAAGCAATTCTCTTGATACACAGAATTCTATTTTGTGGTACTGTACATATTATATGGTGTATCCCCGTTGCTGGCATATCTGTTCCCATATATCATAATAATAAGGCAAACTACATTATACTGTAAGCACACAGTCTTTTTTTTTCCTGATAAAATCCATTCTGTATGAATAAAAAAGGAATGCTGTCATAACATCTTCATAAAGGCTAGAACTGAATAACTGCAGCAAAGGGTGAATGGCTACGAGTCACAGAAGTGCACTTAAAACACTCAATATTCCATTGCAGTACATTTGGTTAGAAATAATAATAATGTTATGAATATTTATATGCAAGTTATGTCGGTTTTCAAAGTGGTTATTAAGGATTCTGCACATACTGTAGTTTATTGGATATTGCTATTGCCCTTGTTGAGTGATATGGGACCCAAAAGGTTTACAGTATGCAATAGACCCCAACGTTTTGTAGTATAGACTTTTGCATCTCTAATTATAAAATGCACTTCATTTTTAAGAACTAGCTAAACGATGGGTAATCTTAATATGTGCTTTTGAATTATTAATCTAACTGCAAGTTATTTAAAAAAACCAAAAAAAAAACAACACAACTGGTATTTCGTATGACAAACAATGGCACTTATATCTGTCTTTTTTATTTCCATTTCAGATTGAAAATCCTGATGCCGGAGAGAAATGGAAAGGGTTTATTCTTACAGTGGCTAAGGTTTGTTTTATATATGTTGTTTTGGTATACAATATGTACGGCATTTTAATTTTATTTTAAAGCTGAGAGCAATGCATCAGTACATTAGCTAGCATCTTAGTTTGTTGCAACATTATTTATTTTTTCAAATTGCAAGGTTGACAATAAGCTACTAGTAGAGGTTCTGTGTACGTTCCTTTAGTGTGCTGCTCCTTGTTCAGATGACAAATGTCACATGTCATGTTGTTTTACTGCTTGAAATGCTAAGCTAATAACAATATACATTATTATTGTAGCTGGAAATTCCTAGCAGGCTTCAGCTGCTTCCTGGACAACTGCTAAGACTGAAGGAAGTGTTGAAAGACGAAAAGGAACGGCAAGCAAGACAGCCTGTGCCTGTAAAAGAGCAAGAACCACCTGAGGCTTATGATGATGTAATAACAAATGTTCCACAGTAAGCAACCTCTCTCTCTCTCTCTCTCTCTCTCTCTCTCTCTCTCTCTCTCTCTCTCTCTCTCTCTCTCTCTCTCTCTCTCTCTCTCTCTCTCTCTCTCTCTCTCTCTCTCTCTATATATATATATATATATATATATATATATATATATATATATATATATAATTATATATATATATATTTGAAAATAAACAGCAATTCACTTTGTGTACAGAACACTTTGGGATTAAATGAGTGGTGAATTATGTCAATTATTCATGTAACTGTCACAGGGTGACACTGTACGTCGACTTTATTTACACATTCAATAATTAAACAATAAAAAGGACAAGAATAATTCAATATTGCTTATTAATGGGTAGATATTTAGATTATTTCCAGGACATGTTGTGACATTCAATCAAACATTAGTATATGTTCTTAATTAAGAGCAGGACTGAAATGATGTTGCGTGTGCACTTTCTTTAAAATCTTGACCCAATTTTTGGCAACCTTCCTGGTTTTATAGACATTGACAGGCTAATTTGACTTTTAATGGATAGCTTTTATATGCAATATATCTATACAGTATAGGTGTTACAACTTGTCTTACTTTGGACTACATTTAATGTATTATACATATATACATTATATATATAGATAGATAGATAGATAGATAGATAGATAGATAGATAGATAGATAGATAGATAGATAGATAGATAAAATTATTCTGACAGTAATAAAGTCAATTAAGACTTAATAATAATGAACCTTAACCATAGCCTTTACTCCTTCTTAAACATTTTTCATCCGTCTAAGATATAGCCTACATTGCAAATCAATTCAGTCATCTAACAAATATATAACTAAACACTGCAATAACAAAAGCAAATCTTGTCCAATCAATGTTAAATGCCAGTAGACTACTGTAAGTAATCTTGTTTTGTCAGACACAGGAAGCAAGTTACCGATTTTACTGTGAAATTCATAAGCCATACCTTTCTAATTGGGTGTTTTATTATAATCGATCTGATCTTAAACAGTCTTCTTTTCCAATGTCTCTTGCAGAAATAGATTATACATTAGTGTCTTTCTGCTTTAGCGTGTAAGAATTTGAATTGTGCTGGTTATAATAAACTCTAAAAGCACTGCTGCCAGTAGATTTTCTGCTGGTTCTAGTCAGTTCTCAGTGTTTTTTGTATACTTATTCTTCATCAAAATCATAGAAAATGCAAACACACTCATTATCTTTTTAAAGATATGTCAGTAACTAAAAACTATCTAGCACCTTCCTCCTTGCAGTTTCATGTTTAGAATGAGGTGGATCAGGATTTCAATGACGTTACACCTGTGTATTAAATAGGGTCCTCTTTGTAATATTGTCTACATCTTACTTTCTCAACATTGATGGCTATACTTATCATATGTGAAATTTTTTTTTGGTTTGTATCAACTAAACATTTGTCATTCTTTATTGCTGTAGGTGTTTCTACTCCATTTCTCGATACAAAGCCATAGAAATGCTGGCTGAATCCCCAGAGTTTGGAAACATGATCTTAAGACCTGGCAGTGAAAAGATGAGTTTTGCAATAACGGTCAGGCAGCTGCTCACAGAGTATGTAACAGAGCCATCATGAGCTCGTGTAAGAAACATTCTCAAGTGAATATGTAAACGATGGATACCACATGACTGACCTGAATATTTTATTACAGTGGACCAACTGAAAAGCATTACAAAGTGATGTGTGTAGAGAATGGCTTTTCCATAGAGCTTGATACTCCTGTAAGTTCCATTTATTTATGTTTTTATTTATTTACTTAATATTTCCTGTGATGCATTTATGGACATTTACATAATCACGCATCCACCGAGACTTCAAGCATGGCCACCATCTATGGATCTCAATCCAATTGACCCTGTAAGGATAGGGATGAACATGAACGACACATTCGTCAACACGATCCTTTGCCTGTCTGTGTGCAATATTCATGACTGAATTGATTAACATCCCTGTAGACACCTACCAGCACTATGTGTCAAGACTGTGCATCAGGCTGTTACCAAACACAATATTACTGTAGGTATAAGTCTTGTTAAAATGGCCAGGCAGTGTATATCTCTCCTTCAGGCCCTGGGTCCATACATGTGAACATAAAATCATGTGCTAAATATAGAATTATATTAAATGTACCATAAAACTTCAAGTAATTGCCAAGTCTCAAATAATCGCTATCTCTAATATGCGCCGGGTCTGCTGGCAAATATTGCAAATAAACACCAGAGGCGTTTAATTGAAGTTTTACAGTATGTGTATAATGTTGAAAAGTATATATATATATAAACATATAACAATATACTGTCACAGTAGGGTTCATTTGATAGAAATAACAATTGTGTGCAAAAGTGTTAATTGGCATGCTAACGGTGTATGACTTTTACAGAATATCTGTCTGTGTTTCTTAAGCTCAGAAATTCAGTAGAATCACCTTTTCTTCTTTTGTTCTGCCTTCTGCCTTTCTTCGGACAGGTCACTGTTTGCAGCCTCTGCGATGTTATTGATCATTTTGTAAAAGAGTCTAACGGATATCTCAGACCTTACATCCAGCCACACACTTATGCTACCACAATTGGTATGTTATTACAATATTTTATTTAATTAACTATTCTTTGGATTTTTGAAAGCTTAATCATATTGAGAGTTGGTGGCCAAATGCACCTAAAGTTTTCAAAATTAACAAAACAAATTATGAAAAAACTCCATATAAGAGCTTAGCTAACACATTTAGTTTTGTGCAGTCTAATCTTATTAGTTAAACAGCATTTAGTATTTTTTTAAAGGCTGAAAAACTGATTATTTCAGTGCAGGAGTTAGCACAGCATTTTGGCTGGAACACTCTCTGTTTCAAACACAGCTCTCTGTTTTGGTTCCCTTGGTATCACAAAAATGTCAGAGCAAAATGTATCCAGTGAAGCCTAAATAGTAATGTTTCAACACAGAAATGCCTTAATTGTAGATGCATGTTAATGTTTGAAAGAATGTCCCTTAATAGGGGAATCAACTGATTGATTATTGACCAGGAAAAAAACCTGTGAAGTGGTGGGAACAATTCCACGCTGCAGGTGAATGGACCCAGGAAGTGCAAGACCATCTAAAAGCGTTGCTTTAACCTAGTGTGGGACCAGATATCATGTTTTAAAATTAATGTTTGCTTAAGCATGTGTTTCTTTCAAAACTGCACATTCAAAACCTATATGATGAATGGATATTTACTGCGGGACGAAATTATGGAACAATGTTAAACTAACCTTCATCAGAAATATACGAAACTGGTACTCTTTCTATTTGATTACCAGTATTCTATCAGGACCGCAGTGCAAGTTTTGTTACAAATCTATTGTGTTGTAATTGCTGGTAATGCTGTGGTCTGTTCATGGTTCTGTTGAGATTTTCCAGGACAATTTACTGGCATTAAAGTTAATGACCTCTCCTCCTATGTATTTTCTTCCTCAGACCAGCCAGTTGTGCTCAGTGAAAGAAAACATCAGCAGAAGAGGCAAATCCCTCGGGCAGTAGTTTCTCCAATGATCCAAACCCCTCCTCCAACTCCAACTCAAAGCTCTGCGAATGAATATCTTGAAGTTGACAACGCCAATGAAGATGGTAAACCAGCAGACCTGTTGCAAGCTACAGTAACTCATCATACTGAAATCTTCTTAAGGGACACAACTAGTTAATTCTAGTCAAAAACAAAGTAATTTGATAAGTTTTATATCAACTGTAGCTAGTGGGTTTTAATCTGGAGATTATTAAGAATATATGTAAGAGGGTCACTACAACTGTTAATATCCCCTACATTAGCTTTCAACTTCATATTTTCACTGATATGAAAAATTCTCTGGCAAAATATCTTTGTCACTCTTCACTTTAACCTGTGACCTTTTAAAGATGACTGCACATTTATTGTCATATGATTTTTTCAGATTCCAGATCTAACATTTTGAGATTTTGGCTTTATATTTAGTACCCAAGTGTATTCTATATTTGAGGGAGTGACTTCATATTTGCAGGGTTATATAAGCCCTGTATGCTAAATGTGTTGGCGACCATGACAATAACCGTTGACCTAATGGCTGTCATTTTGAGGTAATGTGTTTTTTGTTTTTTTTGTTTTTTTTGTATGTTTCTGATATATAGAGATTGCACACTTTGAGTTATTTTCTTAATATATTGTATTTGTTCAGTTATAGTACTGGTGTTGCCTAAGTAATAAATAAATAAATACATAAATCCACATTCTTTTTACATCTGGCTATACTGATGGAATGGAACACATAATCCATTGTCTTTTATATTTGGAACACAGATGTATTCTATTAATTTGTAAATTAGATTAAAATATTAGCGTTACACAGTGAAGATTAACCTTTAAACAGTCACATCATCTCTTTTGGCTAAATTGATTATATAGACCAAATTATTAGCGGTATTATACAAGAATTGCATGCAAGTGGCAGTTCAGAATTAAAATGTAATATTTTGCCAATGTAATTGCAGTGAAAAGCATAATGGTAACAAATGCACTTAAGTTTATGTTCCTGCAGTATTATTAAATCTGGATATTCTTAGAAAAGGGCTTCTTGAGTTGCAGTTAGGGTTGGATCAGTATTGCACTTGTCCTTATACACCCTGTTTGTTCTTCTGGATTTTGACTGAGCAGCCGCAGCAGTGAGCACTCCTGTTCAGATACTTATTTAGGGTTCCTATGGGGACTTTAACAGCAGTAATCAGCTTTTCTTTCTGACTTGTAATAGTCTGAAACAAGAACTCTGTTCAGTTTCCCTCTTAAAGCTGTAGTGTCCACAACTGTCAGTTGGAATTATTTGTTGTCTGTTTACTTCTATAGTTTATATAATTTATCCAACTGCATTCTTTTTTCTTGTTTTATTGAAAATTAACTCATGGATATTGTCGTGCATATTTACATTGTATGTATAGGATTTAGGTCACAATCACAAGGATTTATGTCACAACTCGTTAATTACCATTAAAAAAAATACCCCTTACAGCTCATAGTGTAATTATTAACCATAATAAAAACAATACCTCAAACTGGCGATTCAGGCTTAATTATCCCTAGATTCATGATGAAACGAGATTAACGATTAATATTATATATGCTTATGTATTTCAAATCAATCAGAGATGTGTATTTGTTGTAAGACAAAACAAAACAAATTATTACGTTGATATTCTCAAAGGAAGAAGAATAAAGTTAGGCTTCATAGTTTAAAAAAAAATTTATAAAGCTGAAACAAAATAAAATATTCAAGGAAAAGTAATGCATTGTTAAATGTTCATAATTAATCCTTGATGTGCTCTCTAGTCATAGAGTTCTGCATTAGTGAAGCAGTCTTAATAGTTCAACATGCATTGTTTGGTTGACTCACGCATTACATATACATGCGCCAGCTTCCACATGGCTAAGTACGCATGTACAATGTTACATATTGTGATGATATCAAAAGCATGGCTTCAGTTCAGTTACTTGTAAACACACAATATAAGTTTGATACTTATTCTGTTGGTGCAATGTTTAAAACAAAGTCTTAATATGGTCATCCTCTCTGGAAGTTAGTTGTGCAGCAGCGCAGCATCTCCATGAAGTCTGTAGGCACAAGCTTTCATCATTCCGGAGGGAGCCTAACTTCTCCGGGGCAGCTTTGAAGATTACATCAGTGCGTCTTCATTGAAAAACTTCAGAGTTTGATGAGTTGAGAGCGATGAGATATTTTGAAGAAAAAGCTAATCCAGTGAGCAAGAACAAATCCAGAGAGCTCAGCGAGAATGAAAATCCTTGTTTTGAGTTTAAATAATGTGATGTATAGGCGTTCAATTGTATTGACCTTGTCTTTGTCGGTCCTTCCATTGGTTCACAATACTTGATAGACAGTTGCGTGTGACACAAAAAGGGTGTGTTAGAAATGCAATGTATCCACCCATTTCGTTATCAAAGGGTTTTACATTTATCATTTTAAACTCCTATTCAATATAACTTTAGTTACATTCATTAGAGAAGCATATAAATTTCAGTTTCATTCTCTATACAAAAAAATTATGATTACAAGCATATAAAACACATCATAACATAATCAAAGGATAATATTCAAAAATAGTTATTAGTTTGTAATATTCATTTAAAACACAATATACACTTCAGACTTATTGGAAAACTTACTTAAAATAACGATTAAACTTGTCTCTACAAGTTGTGTAATTAAAAATGATTCTTAAAACATTTTAACTAACTTTTAACACTATAATGGTACAACTGCATAGTCACTATAGCTTCCCTTAAGTTTTATGACACCTTAGGAGACTAGACAATCAGATAGCATTTTGGAAGGCAAGTTTCAAAGAGTTAACACAGTTTGTGGCCTGTGCCTATCAACAAACTTTGAAGTAGATCTGGTTAAGAATGTTCTGGAATCGATGTTAACAACCCAATCCCCACAGCATGACAAATACAAACAACAGTCTGAATTAAATATCTGGAAAATGTTTATATTAAAATGAATTTAACCATTTATTTCTTTGGCAATATTTCAATGAGGTGGAACAGTCCCAGACAAGCTATTTGCATAAAGTATTTAAGGGTTGAACCACCGGTTTGATATACAGTATAAATAACATTTTTTAAAACACCCACACAACTTTTTGTGTGCACATGTTAACAGCATTTAAAGAGCATGTTGTCCTCTTTCTTTTTAGGTTTTTTCCTTAGCCCTTGTTTATTTGGTAAAAGTTAATACTAGTGTGTATCTTTATTGTCTTTATATTCTATTACTGTATGCAGACAAAACACTTTAAATGAAAATAGTGTCTAACATATTTTATGTTCTGCGTGTCCATACAAAAACAGTGTTAACAAATAGTTTACTATATATTAACACAAATATATAGTATAATGTACTGTATTTTCATTTTATACATCTTCCCACTCCAACTGCTTGGAAACACTAGAAAACCTGATATTTTCAACAGGCTTAAAATGTAAAAACTTTCTTAAATATGTTTGAACTATTCTTAAAGCCTTATGGAGTACTGCACCTTTTAAGATTTTTTATTTTTTTTTATAAACTCATGAGTTTTGTCAGATTTATACAGCTATAATTAAATGATTAATTAGAAAGTCTTGAATACATGCCTGTAAACAGCCAAATACTTACTACAACCACAACTAATACATTATATTTCCTATGTCCTTTTATTGGCTTGTGGTTTTTTCATAGACGATTGATTTATACTTTCCCACTACATATATATCATGGATGAAGTGGCGTGCGCACATTCCTCTCAGCTTGGTAACCGTACATTTCCTATCTGTTTGTTTGGCTACTTTCTGCTTTTCAGTCAGAAGTATGTATGAACACATAATGTGTGGAAAAACAGCAAGGTACAGGCATTATTCCAGTCCTCTTGGGCAGGGTATCCCTACATTATATTGACAGTTTGTTGGAAAAATAACTGGGAGTAAACACCGTTGAATGAAGGCATGAGTATAAATACAGTCTATACTTCATAGATATTGCTTTGAGATACTTAGTCTTGGGAAAACAGTTTGTCTATTTTCTATGGTTTAGTGTGGTCTATTGTTATGTAGTGTTTTTCAAAACTCTCTCATCCTTTTGCTGGCACTGCAGACACCAGGAGTTAGTAAGGACCCATGCAGGTATTCAGGAATGTGTTTGGTTTGTTGGAAAGCATATATGATTACTCCAAACCAACTAAGTGGCTTTCATAGTTTGTTTTAATCAAACCTGTGGAGGCCTTAGTTTGTTTGGACAAAAAAAAAAAAAAAAAAACTCAGTTTGGTTGGTTTGCATCAGTACAACTTTAAAGAATAATTGTTTCAGAAAGAAATTGAAACCAGATCAGGAAAACATACCGAGTTCATTTGACATGTAATATGAATTTTAAAAAGTGTTTTTCATTTCCAGGAAAACTGAAATGGGTAATAAAAAAAAAAAAAAAAAAGCAAATATGTTAGCTGGCCAGTCCAGGTCTTTATTCCAACCATCCAATTTATTTGAACCAATTAGTAGTTAATTTGTTGTAAATATTAAGTCATTAGGAGTTACATTGTTCTATGATTCGCACTTATAATCTCTTATACATAACAGTGCATCTTAAGTTAACTTTTCTTTTTTTTTTCCTTTCCTAGGACTTGGCAAAATAAATCATCTGAATTTGAAGGGTAAGTAAGTTTCTTTATCCGAAACAGTTGCAATATTCTTTGTGGTAGCATCGTGTGCTATGTAAGTAGCTCTTACAAAATGTAGAGGCAGAACACAGCATATTTTTGGCTGCAACCCCCTCCCCCCAAAAAAACACACACTTAGCCATTCATGTGCAAAGGAACAAAATGATACTGTAGAGTCTACTGGAATCATGTTGATTTCAAAATATCATATTTTTAAATGTGTCAGTTTTTCGTTAGGTACATAGAAAATGAAAAAGCAGTATGTCATTCAATATTTTAATGTTAATTCTATACAGTCATGCAAAAGTATTTTTTTAACACGATGTTAAAATGCTTTTGGCTCCTCACAATTGATTGTATATTTAAAAATGTTGATGTCTATACATTTTTAACTGTATAATGAAAACACTTTTTGGTGAAAAAGGAGCTCTCCATTTTTATTGTGTGTTTATATTTTTGTTTTGCTGCTTTGGGCAAAGCAGTGCTTGCATAAGACAGTAATAACCTTTGGTAGTAGCAGGTACAGTAGTAGTAGTGTTGTAGTAAAATTGTGACCACTGACAGGCAGGGGAGACCAGGACATGTTAAGTAATAAGGCTCAATTTATTTTTCAAGAAAAGTATGGAAAGTAATTTCCTGAAATATTGTCATGCCTGCACTGCCTAGCCACTTTATTAGAAACTGTATCTATCAGGTTGGGACACCTTTTGTTCACAGCCTTGACAGAACTTCCAGTAAGGTGCTGAAAGGTATCTCAAGGGATATTCATGTATTCCATCATTAATATTTCACATAATTGGTAAACGGAGGATTGTTATGATGAATGTGCTTTTAAAGTGCATTACAAGCATGCTGCATTGGATTGAGATCCTACAATTGATGTGACTAAACCATTCCTTGATGTGGATATCTAAACCTGTCTAGACTGTGTTTCTGGAGAACCACCTTATGAAAACAGCACTTTTTTTTTTTTTTTAATGGTTTGCAGACGATCATCCCCCAATCCGGAACGTTCCAGTGCCAGGTATTAAACACTACAATTACTGTAATGGCTATATTCCTTTCTCTTATTTATCATTTGTATTGCTCATAGCACCTATTGAAGGGCATACTAACCAAGGATTTACATTTCTTACACCTCATTGGCATTACAGCTTTCTTCCAATTCTCTTATTTTTCTGTATTTTAGGATTCCAGATTATGTTTTTCAATTTGAATTGCCTGAAGCCTATTTATCATAAAGATTCACTGTCTGTGCAGCATGTTCTAGGATGCCATCTCATACCACATTAAAATTCCTGTGCTGCAAAGGGAGTTTCATGTTTGATGTTTAACAATGCCAGTGCTGTGGCAGCTTAAACTGCAAGAAGGGAAATTGGGTGTTTTATTAATTACAGACCGAATTTCTGCATACCCTCTGTTACCATGATAATTCTTTGCTACCAAGTTCACACAATTATAGTCAGTTTAGCAATGTTTATTTGTTATATGCAAGGATGGCTAATAAATGCTTAATACAAGTTGAAAGATCCCATTCTTAATAAGATTTAATTTACAGGCACATATAGATTTGTCAGGCTAATCAGGATATTGGAGAGTATATTCAATTTTTAGTCATATTTTTATTTGTTTTACCTTAATTTTAAATAAAACCCGGGACACTAAATTATCTACATAAATGTATAACTTGCAAGAAATGTAGGCTAATGAGAATAGTAAGAAATGTTTTTTCTTTTAAAAACTTGTAAATGTTACCTATGTAAGGTTGACTGAGACTTTTATTGGACAATTTAATAAAACATGCTTTTACCTGTATAAGAACCCCCTGACAACCACAGCACTTGATCATTTTTATATCAAGAAAGGGGAGGGGCAGTGAAACTGTACTCAAGTACTGTACGTTGTTGGTTGGTGACAAAGACATTTTTCTACATATTTGTCTACATACCTCAATCCCCACTGCCATTCAGTCCTGGTGCATTTCTCTCAAGCAGGTTTTCAATTTGATCTCATATTGTGATGTTCATTTAGATTTAAAATTAGGCTATTAAACTCATTTTCACACGTGACCTGTGCTTGATTTGAACCTAGATGTCCAAAGGAGAAAGGTAAGTGAATTAACCACACCATCTAGCCTGCCTGTGTAGTTAACAGTAAGTACCAGTGTATGTATCAAGGTTGTGTGAACTACATTACTGAAAAAAGATTGAAATATTATAGTATCCTTCAGCATTTTTTTTTTTTTGTGTACAACTGTAAATGCATGCATTTGTAAATACTATAAACTATATAACATGTGAACCTGTTTGCCTCAAGGGGTTTTAAATAAATTAATGTTCTTGTTTTGTTTTTTCAAACAGACTCTGGGTTTTCAGAGGAGCTTTTAAAGGCATTACAGAAAAGGAGAGCGACTATTAACAATTAATTTATCTGGATGTATCAAATCAGTTTGACCGAAACCCACCCATCACTGAGACGTGTCATGGTCTGTCAGATCCTGTGTACTGCAGTGCATAAAGCACTTTTTACTATATGTACTTCTGAGATTGAATAGTAATATATTTGATGCAAGGGTGCATCATGTCTACTGGGACACACTAAATGGTTAAATAGTCATAACCCTTGCTAAATTATCTTTAAGTGCCATGCAGTGTTTCAGCAAAACTGGCCTGGACATTTTGAAGAACTACCAATACACACCTCTAATCTATTGCAGTATTGGTCGTTTATATATATATATTCCGTTTGCAGATGGTTTCAATTATAAAACTAAGAAATATATATAATGTAGTAAATAATATCCACTTACATGTCGTGATTTATGATGCATCATTTGCTTTTGTGTATCTTTCTATGTTTTCAATTTTTTGTTCATTGTAAAAAAACTGAAATCTAGTTAAAACAGGGGTGTCCAATCACGGTCCTGGAGGACCATTCCAATCCAGGTTTAACAGGTAAAATGAGATAATTAACTGGTTCAGAATCTGGATGCATGTTTAATTGGTTCAATTAAACAATTTAGAACAGGGTTGGAAGAAAGACCAGAAGGGCCAACTTTGGCCAAGTGTGAGTTACAGTGTAATCCATGGTTTACCAAACCTGGTCCTGGGGACCCCCTGTTGTCTTATGGTTTTCATTCCAACTGAGGTCTCAATTACTTAACTAAACCCTTAATTGAACTAACAATTTGCTTAATTAGATCAATAAAAAAAGCTCATAAAAAAGTTGCAGATTTCAAGTTTCTGATGAAATGTCATAGTTAGTAAGGGTTCCAATTAAGTAACTGAGAGCTTAGTTTAAACAAAAACCAGTAGACACTGGGGTCCCGAGGACTGGGTTGGGGAAGCCCTTGTATAATCCCTATAGTCCAGGAGTGGCCAATTTCGATCCTGGACAGCCACAATCCTGCAGGTTTTCTGGGTATCTTTAAATCATCAATGGCCAAAGACCAGGAAATATGAGGGTTATCCAAGTGGGATCATATAGTTAGTACATACAGTTGAACAACCTTATAACCCCCACCCCTGCCAAATTGAAATAGGTAAAAACTATAGCATAATGCAGGGCCCTGGGGGAAAGGGGCAGTGAAAAAGACAACCCACCATATTTGCTTTCAGTAAAAACAGAACAGCAGGGGAAAGGCAAAAAGATGGATCCACAATCTTATTTTAGTTTTCTCATTTAAATGAAATCTTGGGAAACTGACATATTTCAACAGGAATACAAGTTCTATAACAAAACATTGTCATTTGCATTATTCATCATGATGAAAGAAGTTTGAAATTTGCTAGGGAAGACTGCCCCCTACACACATTACTTAATCTAATTTGAACCAATCAGAAAACAAACACGATCAAGTAATTTGCCCCTCTTGCATTTGATTCATCACAGACCCTGTAACTCCCCAATCTCCACCCTTATAATTACCCCTACTGTCTAATCTATTATGGGGGTCTACTGCCTCGGACAGTTTGCCAGGTGGTGAGCAAATAATGTTGATGATGTTATGCCAAATAATTATCAATAAAAAGTCATTCTGATTCATTGTGTCAAGGGTTTATCCTGACCTACTGTATAACATATAAACAGATATAAATAATGTAAACTGGTGGCTACTAGAATTAAAAATCAATGACTGTCTGATTTCACCACTAGTAAAATGTTCACAATAAGAAAAACAGGAATATCACATTTTCAACTTTCAGTGTTTATTGTGAGATCAGTTCAACATTTCTAAAAATCTTTGGTGTTCAGATGAATTACGGAACCTACATGTTCTATTCGGATACGATGGATGTGAAAGACTGCACTTAAAAGTACAATGAAATATGTTTCAAGATGAACAGTTTGAATCAAGCCATTTATAAAGTGAATCAATAAATGAACAATTTAGCAAGTCGGTTTTTAAACACACATTAAGGCAGGTGCATAGAAAGCTATGCAGTAAAATATAAAAGTATTTACAGAAGAATGCAATACTGCAGTCTATGTGCTAGTGGTCCTTGGCTGCCAGGTTGACATGTGGTTCAGTTGTCTTGACAGAAGTAGTACCTAACTGGGGGACCTGGCAAGTCTTCATCTCCATCCGTTTCAGGTGCAAAAGAGACGGTCAGGTCAACATACTTCTTCTCGGAGGAAGGTTTGATTAGTTTTTGCATCCTATAAAAGAGAAGATTTTAACAACCAAAACTCTGTCATTTCCACATTTATTACACAAGCGTTATCATGAACACCAGGGCTGCACAAAATCAAGTCCTCGAAGTCCGGGGTCCACCAGATTTGATAGGGATCATTTAATAATGAAGCTAAAGCAAGCTAAACCAGTTAAGTAATTTAGGGTATGAGTGGAAGAAAGACCAGCACTGTGCACCCTCTTGATTTACTGTACTTGACTAACCTACATCTATGGCCAAAAGTTTTGAATCACCTAGAATTTTAGGATTGAGACATTAAAAAAAATATGAACATAATTTTGATCTTTTATTTAACAAAGAAACTACAAAAAGATAAACCGCAAAATCCACCAGACACCATAATAGTGGTATAGTATTTCATGTTGGATTTCTTTTTTTTTTCTTTCAATTTTTCATTATGTATATGGAAAACTGCAAAGTGGTATACAATTCAATACGTTAACGTAACATTATTCAACAGGTTTCATTCGACTGTATGAAGCAAAATGTGATAATTCTATAGGGTGGTGGAAAACATTTGGCCATTAAAATGAATACAAAATGTTTCACTGTTCCTCCAACAATACAACTGCTTCCCATTTAATTGTAAAGCAGGTGATGGATTTGAGTGTCTAAGTGCTGCAAAGTTAACTAAATATATATATATGGGCTCCACTGACATGCAGTGCCATCGCATAACGTGGCTGTATGAGTACCAATATGTACAATAATTTAATTTTGTAAACATCCAGTTTATAAATGATGGTTCTCAACTTAGCCCCAAGGATACATTAGCAGTCTCTGCTTGAGAGGCCCTACATGAGCAAGTAGGAGAAGTATATTAATTTAAACCACACCGCACCTGACTAAAATGCCAATTTTATATTTATATATATATATATATATATATATATATATATATATATATATATATATATATATATATATATATAAAATAAACACAGATTAACACAAGCAATTGTAATCCTAACTAAGAATGCATTGACTTTCCTTTCAATTAATATATCTCATGAACAAAATCAGTAATAAACTTTAGTAAAAAAAATAGTAAAAAATAAAAATACACCAGCCATCAGCATGCATTTTATTATGATGACACGGTTCGGCTTACAGATCATTACAGATTAGTATTTATATTTGATATTGCTTTACATAGTTAATATTTTCATAATTTCTACTTACGTGATCTTAAGTCTCTTCTTGTGTCCTGGCATAACTGGGACATACAACATTTTAACTCCATGTACCACCATTGTGGGCTCGATCCCATATTTTTCCTGCAAAAACAAAACAAAAAAAGTCTGAATCTGGTTTTTAACATCATCATGTTAACCCTACTAACTACAAACATTCCACACTCAATCTGTATGTGTTTCCATTTGTATACAGTAGAATTTCAGCTCTTACCCTGACAGCATTTATAAACTCTGAGAGTGTCAAATCTTCTTTCCCATAAATTGTCCATCTGTCCCAGATAGAAAATGATATCCCATCTCTGTTGAAAAAGACAACTATGTTGAATTATTGCAAAAAATCTAAATAAATATTAATAACCTTAGCCTAGTTTCAAAGTACAGTAATTCGTCGCATATCCGACTGCAGTGGGACCAGAGTAAGGGCGGATATGTAAAGACTCAGATGAATGAATCCCCATTTTTAAATACCATTATGCACAGCTGTAACAATTACTATATTCACAATATAATTGTTTGTACAGCTTTTATTAGGGAGCTCCCCTAAATCCATTGTTTAGAAAGATACAAGGTATTAATGCTTGTGACAGAGTAGTCATGTGGGTGCGTGCACTCACTGCTGAGTGACAGGCAGGAGACCGTGACGGAGATTGAAGTTGAACAGGACTTATTTACATATCAACACACTGAACAGCTCACGTGACACTACCAGCAATGGCAGCGAACTGAGCACATACAACACAGTGTACAAAAACTTTGGTAGGATCTACAATATCTGAACTAATCTTCTCTGTAATAAACTAACGCTGCTGAAGAGGTTGATCATGGCGGATAAGCAGTTAGGGCGGATTACTGTAGTGTATGTTTCAATTATTAGGTTTTAGTTACTGTGCTATCACTTAATGTTCACAAGAATTAAAGCAGCATACATATTTTATTAAAGGCATGTTTTGGATTAAAAACAAGAGAGCAGAACAACAGAATTGCCAGTACCATGAGTTGAATGGAATGGTATGTTGACCTTAAAAAAATACATACATGTCAATGTTGCACAAGTGGACTGGTTTTCAAAGCTGTAAATGAGCATTTTTTTTTTTTCAAAATGAGAATTAACTTCACTGTCTAAATTAAATACTGTTGTATGTATTTCTAGTTTTGTAACAGACATTCTTCTCTTTCAATAACATACTTAATTACAAACTGAGCATGCACTCAGCAAATAGTTGGCACTCCAACAGAATGAATGAATAAATAAATAAATAAATGAGTGCTGGGACGAAAACAGGATTTTCATGTTCGGATATTCACTCAATTTAAATACGTGTTTGGATATTTGTTTGTTTTCAAAAAATAATAAAAGCCATTGATTGCTCAGAATGCAGGCAGAGACAGCATAGCAGCAGGGGCAGGGGAGCGTGGCCCTTGTATGTGTGTCTATTTTACAGCAAGACGCTACACTACGTAACATGTGAAAGTAAAAAAAACATCCCGGAGTAAAGAATACGTTGTGTAGGCCTTACTTTACCCAGGTGAATTAACCACAAAACCAAGGATGCCAAATAGCAGCTCAACTTAAACGTTGTTTTGTTTATTGCCTTAAATAAATAGTACATAAAGTTGAAACCGCATTTCTTTTTTGTTATTTTTTTTTTTTTAATTCCTTGCCATTTTTTTACAGTAAACAGTGGTCATAGACACTTCTTCATAAAGTAACAACATGATGTTTACTTGTGCCTTTTTGTAGCTGAACAAGCAAATGAAAACTGAAATGTAACTTTAAACACTAATAAAACAAACATGGAAATGCCGTTGTAAAACGAAGGGGAAAAAAACTGTTTTGGTTCTCGTTTATTAAATTCCACATAGTCGCAAAAAAAAAAAAAAAAAAAAAAAAAAAAATATAATATATATATATATATATATATATTTTATGCCAATCTATATAAAAATCACTACACAACATTTCCAGCAAGTTGGGCACTGTTTAAGCCAGGTATTTTAGAATGATCTGCTTGCCTTTTTTCTGTCCCATGAGATTCTGACTCGCTCTAAAGCAACTTTTTTTCCAGATGGCTTTCCATAGAGATCACTATACGTGCGTGCATACGCATAATCTGGTTGGTTTACTTTTTGCTCTGTAAAACTTTTAAACAGGCTCGAGCTGCTGTGTTAATTTTGTGTGTGTCTATATATATATATATATATATATATATATATATATATATATATATATATATATATATATATATATATATATATATATATTAATTTCACATATCACACAGAGCTCTTTTTCAATTTGCCATTTTGGTGGGGCGGTAAATAAGTGTAAGGTATTTTGGTCATTTCTAGCGAATACGAACATCTGATTTTTGCATCCAAATACATGTCAAAAAATATTCATTCTAATATTCAGACATTTGTCCCAGCACTCAAATAAATATATTGCTAGGTGCAATAAACAGAAGATACAACTGAATAAAATGACCTGCTTGCAGGACTAGGCCATTTGTCTATGTAGCATTCCACTAAATGAAGCTGAATCCCTTTTCCACTCTGCCGCCTTCTCTCAGCTCCCATACCCCTACTACTACTACTACAACGCTCAGGCACAAATTCTACTTCACTCTGGCCTCTGCATTTTCTTCAGCCTGATTACATTTTCGCTGCAGCTAATGTAGGAAGAAAATGATTTACTGTCAACTGCTTTCGAGCCATTTTTGTTCACAACTGAACACAGAACTTAGCTACTGCACTGAATGCATTTTAGTTGTGAGATAACTTCCTTTGTAATAGAAAATGAAATAGAGTGCTTACCGTATCTGTGTTCTCTTCACTTCAGCTGTTTCAGTAAACACAATGATTGGAATTGCTAGGTTAAAAAAGCAGTTTTTAAAAGAATCAAAACTGAATCCTCCAACGACTTTTATCAGCTCGAGTGCCACCTGAAATGAAACACACGTGAAGAAAAAATATCACTTTCAAGTTCAAGTCCGGCAGCGTTTACAAGAAATTCATAATTTTACCCATGCTGTATCCCGTGTTGCCCATATTGTACCATATTTTTTATTTTATTTATTTATTTATCATTCACACATTGGTTTTGATATTTTGTTATTCACAGAACATAGGTAAATAAACTAGAGAATTTTTTCTTTCTCAGGAACATTCACTAAGAGAAAGATATTTTTTTCTTCTAAACATTGCAATGTTCATGCTCCCTCTGGAAACAATGCTGGTGCTCCGATATCAACAAGTGACATATTGTTAGAGGCATATTGTTGCAGAGAGGGAGCATACAAAAGTTGAGAAATATATTGCCCAGTTCATTTATGACCCTGGATGGGTCTACAATATGGTTTACAAACTATAACACTGTACTGACAAAGGTAATGTAAACTTTGCAGGGTGTTCTGTGACACTAATATATACATCTTGAGTATTATGCACCGTTGTTCTGTGATACCCAACAGTAACCAATCCTGTGCCCCAATAAACACTTAATTTCTACATAGTACTACCAACAGTTAAAATTGCAGTGTAGGCCATCTGCTTTGCAGATTATGTATTTTCTTCTTAAAATAACATGTAAACTAAATTTGCTACATATGTTCACAAAAGGAATTAAAGGCAGACATATTAGCAAAGTGGTCAAGTACCCCACAAGATCAATTTAAACACTTTGCTGACACTACACATTAAACAAGACCTGTCCTAGCTGACTATGATGAACCTTACATTCTATTGGCCTTTTTATAGTATGTCAAAACTCCTGTACATCTTACCCTGTATACAAATGTCAGCTTGCACACAGAACGAACAACATAGTAGTATATTATAGTAGTAATTCACGAGAACAAATCGTAATTTTTGTGATTTATAAATTAATACGCTGTGTGTAGGGTTTCACTTATTATAATAAATAATTTCGTCAACTTTGTGGTCATGACAATGACATCTCTTAAAACAATGAGACACCCTAAAAACACCTTATTAACTTAGTGTTCCAAATGTGTTGTCCAACTTAATGAGTGAACTAATTCCTAATTTTAAAATCAATCTAATCACATTTGAACCCTTTAGGAAGATATTTCATTCTTACCAATCCAGACACAGCTGCAGTGGATGTTGCTATGGCAGGGATGATCTTTCCAGCAATTCTTTTGGTCTTTAGTCTGTCTGCTGCCTCTATGTTGTACATCCTGGCTCGCAGGTTGGAGGCTGCTGTTATAAAGTCTATGTGTCCATTTTTGTCATCATCTTTCTCAAAGGAGACTGGCGTCATCTGGAGGTGATCTGTTGCGCATGAGGGGGTAAATATAGACTTCAATATTTCAGACATTTACACCAGTTGCTTGACAGGATAAAACCACATTTATATATATATATATATATATATATATTATATATATATTATATATATATATATATATAACATACATATCATCAAAAATCAAAATATCATCAAAAACAAGCTCAATTGAAATGAAATCTGGTGGTTGTGGTGGCTATGGAAGAAGCCTGGATTCTCAGTCACTCCTCAAACCATTCTCACATTGTCTTGTTTTGAAAGAATCAACTGGAAAGCATTGTTGGGTGGATTTGACTGGCAATGATGCTTAAGTAACACTACCACATTTGTTTGGCCTTCAAGAATAATGAAGGGACCCAGGGTATACCAGGAGAACATGCCCCAGACCAGGGTATACCAGGAGAACATACCCCACACCAGGGCATTGCCAAATACAATAGTACACAGGTCCTAATAAAGTTACCAGGCTGTGTTTATACACTGTATACGTGTATATTAAAAATGTAAAATACAAATCCACAAAGCATGACAAATCTTTACTGCAAGTGTCTAATAAGGAAATGCTTTATTCAAAACAATGTCTGTACCTTTTGTGACTGCAGCCCCGGCAATGGCTTCTTCCAGCTGACTGATGGCTTCCCTCTCTTCTTCGCTACTCACTGCCAGCTTGGTCTGATCAGGCTTCTTTGCACTTTCGTCTGTTTCAATCTTCTGTTGGAAAAGTTTTTTAAAAAGCATTTCGCAAAAGCTTTTCAATCCCTCTCCAATAAAATTAGACATCCTCCAGATCACTGCCCTGTCTTAAGTCTATTTGGTATTTGAATCCACTTCTTAACCCTTTTTTAGTTTCAGGAAAATGTCTACAGTTCCATGTACTGACAACCTCCTACCTTTTTCAATACAAAATGCCATAATTCACATTGAAATTAGGAAACGGGGATATGTACGTACTTTGTATGAAAATTGTTCTCAACGCTATAAGCAACTACTAAGCTCAAAAATATATATTTTCAAAACATGTATTTTTATTTTAAAACATTTGCAGCCTATTTAAATGATTTTACTAGATGCAGCTGCTCTAACTTTATATTCATCCAGCTGGGCTTTTCTCCCTGGGGGAATTTATTAACATTACTACACTCAAATAAATAATACCATGAGAGCAGGTCTGTGAGAAATCAAGTTTTTAAATTGTGGTGGATTAAAGAGTAAGTAGCGGGGTTCCGACAAACATAGTGTTACACGTCCCCATGTGTTGCTACACCTGTTTAAATAACATAACTGTAATTTTCCTTTTCATTGTTAATATCCAGACATCTGCTTAGACTTAAAACTTTAAAGTTGTTTCAAAGCTTTTTTCAAAATGGCTGCTCTTGTGCACTGGGGTTTGAGATCTGTCCTCTAAATCATTGCAGGAAATAAAACATAACATGTGCTCTGATGCTTTTTTGTTCCGTACCACATCATGGATCATTATTGCTGTTTTCCTTGTTTGACAGTGTGGGCAATAATCCAGCACTAGAGCGGACGTTTTGAAAAGAGCTTTGAAACAACTTTAAAGTTATAAGTGTAAAAAAGTTCTCATGATGTCAATGAAAAGGAAAATTACAGGTATGTTATTTAACTAGGTGTAGCAACACATGGGGACGTGCAACACTATATTTTTTGGAACCCATCTTACTCTAAGATCCATCACGTTTTAATTAAAACAGGCCCCATTATCTGGTATAACACCAGGCTAAATAAATCTGTTTGTGCGCCTAGCTAGTAGGTATTCTTGCATTTCCTTGGACAACATGCCTATAGTGGCTATTCTTATGAATCTCTTGTGCATATATTTCGGTTCCAGCAATGGTACCTGGAAAGAGTGGTGTATCACTGAATGTTGCACCTGTTTTGTAGTCTGCAGTCTTGTATGCAGAAACCAGGGTCGTAGGAACCAGTACGGCTGTGGCCATGCCAGTTTTTATCCATTTAAAAAAAATGTGTGTTTTTTTTTAATTTTATTTACATTGTTATATTAAAACTAAACCAATAATAATAATAATAATAATAATAATAATAATAATAATAATAATAATAATAATAATAATATTACTGAATCTATCAAATGCACATATTCCAATACATTGTTACATTAACACTACTGTTCCAAGGATTGGTGTCACAAACGGGAAATCCATATTATATAAATAATGATAAATTATGATAAATTAAAGCCTATACATACTTTATTTACACTTATTCGTTCTCTGAATATTAAAAAAAAAAAAAAATTAAAAATTTTAAAAACAGTAGACTTCTAAAAAGTAGTCACAGGGATGTAAGGGCTAAATAAATGTCAGTTGCCATATGGAGCGTTCTGTTTATTATGAATGTTTGCTTATTACTGCCATCAGTAACTCCATCCACAGTAATTTCTGAATGTGTTCATTTCAAATGGTGAAGCATTGAACATGTTTTTGTGGTACGGCAGTTTTGTTTGGCATAATAATTTACATGCCATGGTTTTCTCGTCCGGTTCCTCGAAATAATTCCAAACAAGGCTTTGCTTCATTTCTTTGTTTAGAGGTGCCATTTTATTAAATATAAATAACAAACTTCAGAAAAAAATGCTTGTCAATAATTCTATTACACCGTAGAGTTGATACCACACGACACCCACTACAATATGAACACTGAGTGCACCAATGAAGCGCCAGATCAACAGACAATAAAACCCACCCCAGTGTCAATCTTTCTGTTGCACTAATTAGAAAAGCTACTTAGGAGGTAATTGCCAAACCCCTTCCTTTTTATAATATCCGCCCTTACTCTGGCTCAACACGACGGACTGACTATGATAATAAATTACTAAAATTAATACATTAAAAAATATGCATTTGGTCTAAATTTGCCATGTCACTGATTATACCGTGTAACAAATTATTTATTTATTTATTTTTGTTCCTGGGTAGTAAGTGTTATTTCCTAATTGCTTATGCCTCAAAAGTATAGAAAATGGCTATTATTCCCCACAAACTTTGCTTTTGTGACCAGGACAGTGATATTTCAAAATATCACTATTTCCAATGGGAAAACGGGCAAATGTGTGTCTTTTCGTTCACATAAAGTCAGAAAAAAACAACATATGAATCCAAATTAACATGTATTTATACTAAAGTAATACAAAAATGACTACAAAAGATTTAGAAGTGAGTAGTTTTGAGATTTATGATTATACTGTAAATTTACAGTATAATCGTAAATCTTGAAAAACTACTCACTTCTAAATCTTTTGTAGTCATCTTTTAGCAAATGTGTTCCAAATTGCACTGAAAGGAACATTTCATGACAGTATGTTATAAATTTGTTGAGGTGAGGAGGGGTGTGATGCAATGCCCGCCCGGCCCCTATAATTTGTGATTTGGATTGTTGTTTGTTTTGGATCGGCAGGGAGGGGGTTAAAGTCTGCAGGGTGGATCTTTGAGTAAAAGAGTAAGTGTGAGGAATGCATGGAATGTGTCTGGACTAATGAGGTGTTAATTAATCGATTAGTCCAGGCACCTGTATAAAAGGAGAGTGTTAGTTGGTGAGTGTTTGTGAGAATGAGAGGACCTGTTTGGTAGCAGTGAGTGAGAGTGTGTTAGCAGTGTTTTTGTTAGTTGTTTATTAGTTATTGTTTAGATTGTTTTGTGTGTCTTTATTTGGCCACTGTGCCCTTTTGTTTTGTGTGTTGATTATTACTTAATTAAAATTATTTTATTTGCTGCATTTTCCAACTCTGAGTCTCCTAACTTCGACTACCCTGCCACAAGGGGTCACATGGAACCTTTTGTGTATCTTGAAGAATTTAGTGAACCAGTCAAGGTACAAAGCTAAATCTGCCCCCGTTAATTACTAATTAATTAATTGTATTCACTGTTAAATAAAACCAAAATCCTACAAGCAGAAACACCTTTTAACCCACAGGTAAAACGAAGGATGAAAGCTCCACCCAGTCAACATATTTTCAGGCATCAAATGTTCCAAAAATCACAAATCATTTTGGATTCCAAACAGGTAATCATGATTGTAAAGCAGAAAATAATTCAAGTAAGAAAGAAAGACAAAAACAGTAAATGAATATGTTTTGTTATATAACACTCTACTTCATCAGTTTAAACATCTCTTAACTGATAATTATCACAACTTTGTCTACTTTTTTTTTTTTTTTTTTTTACAGATGCTCTTTTTTAAACAAACTGTCCAAAAAAAAAAGATCAGAGTCCGAGGTGTAATAAACATTGAAATTATTAACACCTTTAAATTATAAAATCATATATGAATACCTACTTTTTCAGAAGGCTTGTATTCTGGGATCTTTACATCTGAAACTATATGAAAGATGCTTTCATGTGACAAGTCCTGTTGAAGAAATAAGCCAATTAGAGCCAGGGTGTCTTTGGGAATCAGAAAGGCACTTATAGGAATCAAAAAAAAAAGGCTTAACTATGTAACAGTATAAAACAAATGTCATGATCAAGAAAATGTAACTGTTAATACCCAAATGCTCTGTAGAGCATTAAGCCACTACTAATAAAGTCCACATTGTTCTCATGTGAAATTCAAATCAGGAATTTACCAGAATCCCCAGTGAAACTGAACATAAGATAAAAAGACCTGATACTTATTTTAAATATTTTCAACAGTATTATCAGTTAATATATGTTTTTCAGATAATTAATTAGATAACACCTGATGGGATACAAGGGTTACTTCACTTGAACTAATATTCAGATAAAAACAGCAATATATGCAAAATCCTACCTTTTCTGTGTATGAGATGTTATAAACTGCTGCAAAAAGTCTTGCTGCGCTCACAATAAAATTAAAGTGCCTTGATAAAACAAAAAGGTTCACAGGTTTCATTAAATGTTAATACTACAAACCAGAAATGAAATTCATTGACTTCTTTAGTACGTGGTACTTTCTTTAAAGCTTGGCATGAAATGTACTTAAGAAACAAGCATTTTGGTGACATTCTCTCAATAAGTAATGTACAGTACAGGACAAGTGGTAATGCTGCTATGTCATGTTAAGGGTCATTCAGGGTGACAAGGTCATAACTGTAAAATTACCGTTTTAGAGAACAAATAGTATACAAAGGCAAGGATTGTCCTCCTTTCATATCAATGGGATATGTGACATCACAGCCACGTTTCTCTTTAATCCAAATATTGTTGCGTTGTTTTTAATTTCACATTAACTTATAGTCATTTATAAGGCATGGAGATATCCCACAAAGACACACACCCTGTTGTGCTACATTGCCTAATCTAGTTGCAACAAAATTCAAGCTGTGACAGGTGAATGTTAGAAGTGGATGTGATATTGCTTATATTAATCAGCTACTTACAATGCATCGGTCATGTCAAACAATATTGGAGAAGGTGGTCTTTTTGGAGATTGCCAAAATAAACCTGTTAATAAAAAAAAAGGATATACTACATATTTTTAAAATCCTATTAACCTAATATTTTGTGTAGACAAACATTATTTTTTTATTTGTATTTTTCTACAGACGGAACCATGTGAAGGAGTTACTACTGAGTTTGTTAACAAAGTGCAGGAGTCCATTGAGCATTTAGGTTCAAAATTATACATTGAGTTTCCCCAAACATCTTGTGAGTGCAAATGAAAAACATAACCGATGCTTTCTACTGCAAGCATTAACTGACACAGCGATTAGCCACATGCAAATATATTCCACTGTCCATAATAGTGGTGCTAATTAATGACAGGAGAATTCCAATGGTAAGAATCTGTGAGAAAATGTTTTTATCACTAATATGTCAAAAGCTACCACTGTTAAAACCTAAAAAAAAATCCTTATTTATCTTTTAAAAAGGTCATCATACCAACAAACATTTTTTCTCTACGACTTTTTTTCTTTCATATAGGTTTTTATGTAGTGCATTTACTTACTCCCATCTTTTAGCCTTGTATCAAGAGGAAATGAATGCAGCAGTTGTACAGCCTGAAATTCAAGTTAGAGGATATTTAGATTCTGTAATATCCCATGTAGGGGATAAAACAATATTCCTAGCAAACACTTTTCTGACAAATATCAATGCATATTAAATTCCTTACAGCATTAGATTAGGAGACAGCTTACCTTTCTTTTAAAATATTTTTCAAATTTCAATCTTGCCAGTGTAACACAATGTGACCAGTGTGTAGGTCTTCTACTGAGTAATTTAACAACTTGAAAAGATCCTTCCAAACTCTCTCTGGCCTGCATTCTCTGGAAAAATAATTCAGAAATACAGGTATGAAATATCAGTTCTCTTAGCTAATGTATTCTTGTTTATTTGCTATTTCTACATAACTTTCTATTGCAGTCATCTCATCATCATCATCATCATCATCATCGGTATTCCCATGCATATACAGTACAAATGTGGTATTTTATATATCCACTGGTGCAGAATGTTTCACGGTCTTACAATGGTCCCCTGTGGTGACACCACTATGCTTGAAGGAAACTTCCCAAGATTTGTCACATGGTACTGTCGATTAAGAACAACATTTTTATTATTATTATTATTATTATTATTATTTATTCAATTTTACGGCTCCATGCCACATGTAAGGGTACACGTAGACGCCCTTCTGGGAAAATTGGGGGGGAGGGGGGGGGGATCTATACTGGTTGGGTTATAAATATTCCCACACGTGACCGCAGGGCTTTCTCCCTACACACCATGCTACGTCCCTCTTTAAGAGACTACAAGTTGGTAGCAGAACACATATGTTGTTTCTGTGTTAGGGCAGAATAAACATTTATCCATTTCAGGGCTACAGTACCCATTAACTAATAAACCAACAATGAAGTGGCAATGACGTCATACTTTATTTAATAGAAGCAGCAAAGGTACAACATAACCAAGCTATAGAAACACTAATTCCAGACAGCTCTATATAGCCCCTCCTCCCCCTCCCCCCGGTTAGAGGTAACATATTACCACTGCATATGTATTCTTACCTGCAACACCTCCTCTGCAGATGAATAGATATGCCAAAACGTGTTGTAGAGTGAAGGCTTGTGTGTAAAAGAACTTTCAAACTAAAAAGAAAGAAAAGGTCACTGTAGATTAACTTTTAAAATGCATTTTCCCTGAAGAATGTAACAAAGCAACAGGGATGAGGATTACCTTATCTCTAGCCCACTGTATTGTGTGTTCAATGACTGCTGGAAAAGATTTCAATGTACAGAAAGGAATTTCTTCTTCCGGAGGATCTCTCTTCAGAAAAATGAGTGTAATTAAGAGATTATAAGGAACACCCATGGCTACACTTGCATTACAATATGTCTCTACTGAAAGTTTATTGCATCAAGGATATAGAGCATCATTTTTATTTGTGAACCAGAACTTGCATAAAATGAACTCTATGTTCAATAACATAGTAAAACAAATATAAAATTCTATCAAATTTAGACAAACATTTACTAAGGAAAGGGCCTTCATAGGGTAACCACTATTTTGAGAACATTAACATGTGGTAAAGCATGTTTAAATGAAGTTTAAATTTTTTCTGAATATATACTTCAGTGTTATATACACAGACTGCAGAATCAATAGAAGTATCATGACTTATACATCATGACTTAACTGACCAGTGCCTTAGCTATAGCTTTCACTAGTCTAACAAATCACAAGTCATAACTCGTGATTGTTTATGACACTCTAAAACGCTAATAAATGCCCATGCCAAGTTAAATCACAATTGGATGACAAGTTCTTTAGATATATCAAATACAAATTCAAGAGTGACGTAAGTACGTACATACAGACAAGCACACCCATTAGATCCTGCACACTTACATGGCTGTTGTAGGATTCTGTCAGATTTGGCACAATGATTTCAGTGTGTCCTTTTGTTCCCATAGTCCCAGAGTCCAGCAGAGGCCTCTGGTTAGATACACTCCGGCTATACAGTTAAAAAAACTAAATCTTGTCATACAGCAACATTGGGCAAGCTAGTTACCTTTCTTTTTGTTGTAGTCGTTTTTTAATTGGTAACTTAATATCTGGTTAAGTGGGTTTTACTTTTTGTTCACTACATGCTAAGTTAACATGCATCTTGTTTATTTTCAGCTCTGTAACATTAACGCTAAAATAATGGTGGTAAATGCTTTGTGACTATAGACCAGTGTGTTCTTTTAAGCGAAGTTCCTGTTCCTTTAGGCACAGCATTTACAATGGAGAAAATTCTGTTTCACCACAAGGTTGTTCACTAAGCTGAAGTTTTCTCTTAGGAGATATTCCTATAAGCAGATATTACTGTAGAAATAAAAAAATGTTTAATGTGTTCTCCAGCAAGGACATTCCATTAAAATGGTACATCTGTAACACTGCTAAGGTCATCAATATCAGACAAAGAGCAAAGCCAAGAATTTAGTGCGTGACAGGTGATATCCTATTACATAGTCATCAAAAGTCTTTGGCTTGCCAGAAGTCTCTTATTAGTGATTTAACCAAAGTAAAAAAAGACCCATTTTTACTGAATGGACTAGGAGCATGTAAGCCACTGTTTCAAAAGTCTGGTCTTGAGGCCGATTTCACTACACACATTGGCCACTAAAAAGAAAGCAGCAACTGGTGTAAATTAAAGTGATTACTGTTGTGCGCCTTCAATTGCTACAAAACTCAAATGTGTAGTTTTGTAGGTAACATGTTATAGTAAATTTATTTTTATTTTAAAACACGACTGGTACTACACTAAGTTCAATAAAACTGTTTTCAAATGGTGTTGCACTTCCTTGATCCTTTCCCCAGCCCTTCTGTGGCTTATTTGCAACCACTTGTTTCCCCTATTGACTGACTTGATTTAAGCCAGTATAAGCTTTGACATAGAAGACACCGCTGAGGTGAAATTACAGATTTCCTGAGTGTAACAAATTGAAAAAAAGAGACCTTTCTTTGACCTAATCTTATACCACATTTCCTAAAATAATGCTTCTATTGTGGTAGAACAGATCCATGAAAATATAGCAAAGTAATTCCAGCCCCACAACTTCATCAAGTCATTATTGTTCCTCAACATCCATGCAAAGCAAGTTTGTTTTGAAATAATCGATTACGTGTAGTACCTGTCAACATATCGCCGGGCTTCCACGTTATCTAATGCCGTTACAACGACATCTAGTCTGGTGTAAAACTCATCATTATAAATATTTTCAGTGGCTGGACACACTTTATTAAGGTGGGCATCAATCTTTATCTGTGGGTTGATTTCCAAGGTTGCAGCCGCAGCTGTACAGCTTTTTGGTTTCTGTTAAAACACACATGCAAAAAACAGCACAAGTAAAGCAAGTTTTTTCATTCATTAGCAAGCTATCTGCTGCTGTTTTTCTATTTAACTTTAATTGCATCAAGAAAAAATACAGTTGCAAATACTTCAACAAAGATGTAACATGTATGGTCACAGGAAATGTATATTATAAAATACACAACTGTTGATGTCAAGTTAGTAAGTGTTACATTCAAAATAACCTGCATCTAACACTGTTCATGTAAACATACTGCTCAGGGTTATTTGGGAGATAATATATCTGTGGTTTCCCACAAACCATCTTCAGCACCAAGGTTGGGTAACCACTGGTCTATATAGCCAATGTTTTGTTGAAGAACAAAATATTACACAAAGGGGAAAAGGACACTCAGTTTATTACCTTTACACTAATGCCTTGGTGTTGTTTTTTTTTTAGTTTGTTTTTTAAGCAACAAGTGTAAGCGAAAAGGAACATTTGCTAAATAAAACAATAAAATAATTTTAAAACAGTATAAAACTGTTACTAGATGCAAGTATGATGTTCTTACTACATTTACATCCTTTTAATTATTTTATTCCTTTCATAAAATTTGCCTTGCATTCATTGCTAAAAGGGGCCTATGCTTTCCATTTACTAAAGCAGAAGAAGTTTCAATAATAGAATATGTGGCACAGCAGGGTAGTTCACTAGCCTTTCACAATTTCAATGAGTTGAATGTGCCTCAAGTCACAAGTGATAAGAGTTAGGTGGTCGTAACTTAGCCTGCAGTAGACATTAGCTATTCTCGTGATCTACTGCAGCCAGTACAATTGTCCCTTACCTTTCAAATGCACTAAATTTGGAAGCACCAAAAATGTGAACCAGAAAGCGTATAACGGTTTAGAAAATTGCTAAAAATCCCACAATACATCAAGTAACTTTATCACAGTATTCTGTATGATACAAAACAGTTACCACTTAATTACTATTATTTATTTTTTTTTTATAATTTTACAGTGAAACATGACAATTATAAAAATAAAACAACTGTAGTAAAAATACAGAATTCAGGCTGTAGATCAACAAATAGCTTCTTAAGTGTTTTTCTTAAGTTTTTGTAAAATGAAATCTCCTGTTTCAGAAAGCGCACTGTCAAATCCTGGTTTCTGCCATTGAAAATATATACAGCCATTTATATCACAATGAAGACGATTTCTTAAGGGTTATACTTCGTGTCAGTGTTTTCAGATGCAGAAATATCCCCCATACCTAAATCACTGCCAAAAAACTGTATTGTAAAAGACAAGATTAAAACCAGGCCTAAAGTAAACAGGAAGTGGCAGTTTTCTTGAAATATGCCTCTGGCATTCTTTTCTAAATACACACTGTTACCACCTTTGTAAGACATGTGGAAGTGTCTCGTTATCGGCACATGGGAAGATGCTATAATAACATCTGGATCTCATCTTGGCCACTGAAAAGATTAATCCCAGCCTCTGCCCTTACGGTGACAATCAAATGTATAGGAATGAGCCGTTATAGATTTACCAGATTAGAAATTGATTGCACACAATAACGTTGCACTGTTTTTTCGTTTTTTTCGTTTTTTTTAATACAATGAGCCGAGCTGTGTTCAAAAAAGCCTCGCTCACATTAGTCATGAGACTGTCTGAGCTCCTCCATTAGACAGGTGCTGTCAAGATACAGAAGACACATTTTGCAGTAGATAAGATACAAGAGAGCGCTGCCCCTTCCTCACCTACTCTAAGCCACTATAATTACCTGTATATGATGAGGTCTAAAAAGGAATTGCCTGTTCAAGTTAGACTTCTCAATTAAATCTGGATCTGTGACAACAATCTGAAAAAAAATTTAAAACAAGATATTGATGAAGTTGTGAGTGTTTCTATGCAGATCTTTCCAGAATAAATCAGGCAAATACATCTGTATTTGAAGTATTATGGATTTTCTTGTGTTTACTGCATCTTGTAAAGCACTTTGTGATGGTGGTCCACTATGAAAGGCGCTATATATAATAAAGATTGATTGATTGACTGCTATGCCCATGTTACAAATAATGAAATGATGACAAATGGAAGGAATGCGTAAATAAATTTAAATGACTGAACGGAAAAGGAAAGTCCTACCGTTCCTGAACTGCTGCCAAGACCAACGCCAAGAAGTGCAAAATTCTTCAGCATTTCACAGCCAATCGCGCCACATCCAACCTGAATGAAAATGTAACTGTTAGCCTCCTCTAAAAACACCCCAATGATACCATAATGAGCTATAATACCTGTTTCAGGTGTTCGAGGACTCGTGATAACCTTGTTTAGAGTGGTTTCTCACACGCTTTTTGCTGCTTGTTATAGCCGATCCAAAACAAAAAATACTTACTATGAACACTTTCAGCTTGTGCAGCTTTTGACACATGGTTTCCCCAATGCAGGCACGTAGGGCATCGTATCTATCTCCTCTGAACAGACAAAAGACAGACATAAAATCAATCATTCAGGAAAATATATTTACAAAAGGATTTTGGAAAAACGTACTGGTGTGGATGGTTTGCTTCATTCAAGTACAGGGTTTTGGCAGGTCACAGCACTGACCAATAAAGTGATTATTGGACATAAAAGTTTATTTGTCAGAAATATATTTCTCAAATAACGCAATGTACACAATACTTAACATACTGTATATGTATTAGAAAGGTTTACCTGATATGCATTAGCCTTAGAGGTGTAACAATTCATTACTTAAACTGTATCGTAATAGAGGTATGTATCTTTTCTATTAGAATGGTTCTTTAATGAAGAAAAGTGTGTTTAATAGTTGGAATGAATACACTTTGCCTATCATTTAATTTTTGTCATGACAAAATATTTCATCATTAAATGATCACTAGAACTTATTACATGTATGCATCGTGTAAGTAGCCTGTTATATTGTATCACATAAAAAGGCAGAAAATGACCAATACAATATAAAAAAAAAAAAAAAAAAAAAAAAAAAAAAAAAAAGATTTTTACTAATTATCTATAAGATCATTGTGACAGGGTAGAGGGGCCTTGCACAGATAATTTTAATTGCCTGTCCTGGACCAGCTTTCTCTGCAGGAGAATGCTAACAATGTTAGGAAAGCTGAGTGAATAGGCAGTTATTGGTGACATCTCTTTATTGTATGTTGTGTGTTTCAATCAATAAAAGTGCCTGCAGGCACAAAAACACAATTTTTGAGTGATTCCTGCCTCCATGCTGACTTATGAAGAATTAACCATTCAAAGACTGTAAACACATGAAGGTTGTGGGTTTTTTGTTTTTGTTTTTTTTAAAGAGTCTTTGGGCTCAACAACTACTTCCTCTGATTAATAAATGAATGCATAATAAAGAAATGCCCACAGTAAATATAAGCTCAATGTCAAATTAGACATGCTACCTTGGGAAGAACTCTTCACAAGCAGTTGTCTCGAGGGCCTTGACCACTTCAAGTGCATCAAAATAGAACTAAAGACATGAAACAAAAGGTTACACAAATGCACCGTGCCAACAGCACTGCACTGAACCACAGATATAAGTATTATGATTATCAAAAACTTGTGCTAAAGAATGTCCTTACCAAGTTTGTTTTTTTATCTATTATATCTTTTATAACTAGATTTTTCTTATATTTGCATGGTATTATTTAAAATCCCAGGAATATTAAAAACAATATAATACACAAGATCAACTAAACGTATTATAAAATTGGAAACCAAGTTAACTTTGCACACATCCACAAGTAAATAATGGTAAATTGGAAACACTTACCCACTGCTGTAATGGAGAAAATTTGCCTGTTAGTGCTTTCAGGACTTCCTGACTTGCAATTCCACCTACTGCAGCAGCAAGAGGGGGCAAAGACCCTTTCGCTGTCCTGGACACCCATTTCACAAGATCTTCATTAACATCAGCCTGCGAAACATTACAAAATTACTATTCATTCATTGTTTTGTACTACTTTGGATGACTATATGAAGAAATTAACTCAATGTTGCTCACGTCACTACATTTATTGGAATGGCAAAACCATCATTCAAATCTCCCACAGAAAACTTTGCAGATTAACAGGAAATGAAACCAAGTACTTCCTTCAAACTGTCACAGTTGGTTTTACAGACCATTATTTGCACTAATTTTGGAATATGTTAGTTTAGGAAAGAATGCTCTTCTGTAAACGAGACGTTAGAAAATAATGTTATGAACAACAACAACTAAAGAGATTTACAAATGTCTAAGGCAGCATTACTCACTTTGTTTACCAGAGTTTTATTGACTTCTTCTGTCAGCTTTAATAACAGATCTGCATCTTGAAGACACCTACAAAACAACAGCATCATTATTATATGTTAGCCCTTTAACATTTATAACCAGGATATACTCAACAGTAAGGTGGGGCATTCTGCAGACAGAAAATCAGTCCATCAAACTATAGTAATTTCTGATTTGTTGGAGGACTGGTAACAGAAGTTTTCATGTTATTCAATGGGCTCAGCCAAATACCCTACAAAGACAAGAGATAACAACAGAACAAACTTGTCAAAACCTAATAACAACCTACTTAACAATGGGACTGGACTCTAATGTTTCCACAATGTCCAGTAACTATCCTGTTAATACAAGTTTTACAATAATTAGCATCTTTGCAGTGCTCTTGTTTAGTATTTTATATAAATAGAACTACAAAGGGTCAGCTGTTTGACTCTTATTACTGCAACATAACCTTCTTGTTTTCCATCTTGGTGGCTAGTGTGCAAGTCAGTTATGACAAAAGCCCCTTTCACATTGGCATGCTCTACCCGGGTCAGGACCAGGAGTCATGCTGGTCGGTTACGCGATTTCTTGCGGAAGTGAAACCTTTACGCAGGTGTGGCGGTTTGTTATTTCGTCGGCTTACGAAGGTCTATCATGCAGTTTGTCGTCTCGCTCAACTGGGTATGACACAGGAATGTGGTTTTACACTATGCAGGATTGTGACCCAGGTAGCCGGGACCCAGGTAAGAGTGCCACTGTGAAAGGGGCTAAAGACATCAATCACATCAGCAGCAGCAGCAGCAGCAGTACAGTGGCACCAAAGCCTTGTGTTTAATCTTGGTAAAGATCCAACTGCAGGCAACTCAATGTAAAGATTAATTTAAAGGCCATGTTTACTAAAGGCCGGCACTTTCTAGGAGTCTGGATTAAGAAGCTGGTGTAATGAATTTCATTATCTAAAAAGCTATGGTAACAAAAGAAAAACACAGAAGGGAAGCAATCATGAGTTTGTCTTTTGTCTATAAAAGAATACAATTTTACTCACATATGCAATACAACTACTTGATTTCCTTTTACAAATTTAAATGAATAAATAATTACAATGCTTGAGGTAAGCGGGACTGATACCAAAATTATTCAGACAGTATGTTTTCAATTTCATTGTTTTATACAGCATATTTTCATTGGGTTAAATTGTGTAAACAGTTATTCTCTCAAGCTGTATTCTCCGTATTGCCTTGTTGCAGCATACTATATTTTTATTGGCAGTTACATGTACAGGTAAATCATTGTGTAAATTACATTTAATTATTCATTCTAGTTACTGGTATTTTCATTGACTAAATGACTTTTAAGAAACTTTGAAATTGTTTACGCAAGTGAATCTAAATATACTATATACAATAGAATTATGGATATTGAAATGTACAGTACTAGTTTTTGGTGCAACTGCATATCTGAAGTGGCTGTCATATACAAGCCTTGTTGACTTCATGACATTTAGAGAGCTGCATCACAGTCCAGTGGATCGTTACCCGATGCCTGGCATGCGCTGGTGCTGCTCCTGAAACATGTCCATCGCTAACAAGGCTGCATGAATCTGCAGAGGGGCCTGTTTGAGGAAGAAAAAAAAAAAAGATATAAAAAACACTGTTTCAGTTAGGTTACCCTGAAACAACAATGTCCTCACAAGTTCTTATTTTTTTTTTTTTTTTTTTGTTTTTTTGTTTTAATATTTTTGTTTTCCACAAATTCCACAGCCTGTGCTACAGAACCCAACCTGAGCCTTAAGCAACTGCTGTATGTGTCAAATGGCATCTTACTGTCTCTCTGAAACAGGAAGTCAATGAGGAGAAAACCAAGTACCATCACACTTAGATCATTATGGTAGTATAAATTGCCAAAGTGAAAATATAGACTAGGGTATGTATTATGTCTTTAGGGTACTTTAAAAATGATAACTATTTTACTATAAGAAATAGTTTATGGTACCAATTGCTGAACATTACATACTTAATATTTGGAAGCACAATAGACATATCTAATTTGTCACTGCTGTATTACTGTAGTTTGTAATATGCGTTGGTTTCATACATTTCTATAGAAGGATTATATTTCCATTGAAAAAAAGTGAAAGTCCCAGACAATAGATGCAGCTAAGTCACTATGACATATTTCACTATTCCTCTTTCAACACAACTGAATAAGGGAGTACTTAAGTCTAGTCTTTTGCCACCTATGCATTACTCCATGGCACTCAAGTTTCAAATATTTTGGGAATTAAAATTTTTGTAATGTGCAAAAAAAAAGTCTGGTTTTGCACAATATAGTAAAAATCTACAAGTAAGCGTTCTATATCCACTATAGTATGCACATATAAAAATCTAAGGGTGTGTGTGACAGAAAAGCAATGATTCTTGGTGGTGTTTTGTTTTGTTTGTCTAATTGTTTTGTGTTATATATTACTAGACGGCTAAACACGTTCCGGAGCTGTCGCCAGAAGCCAGCACAAACCCGGAGCAGCACTGCACTGTATCACAATAAATTGTATTTGCACCACTAGCACTAATTCACGCACTAACAGACGTGTGTATGTGTTTTGTGTGGGTGTATAATAAAAACTGGACTATTATTTGCGGGGCAAACACGGGGATTATAATTTAAGTAATACACGCTGCTGTATTACTTAACTTCATTATTATTTACTGTTTGTTTCGCGGTCAGGTAATGGACAAAACAAATCTTTGCACCTGGATTACAACTGTCTGTCTGTTCTTTAATCCCTGCACCCGCGCACTATTAACTACTTTGCCACAGTGTTATGCGTACGTGCAGACAGGCTCCTCCACATCTGCAGATTGGGGAACTCTCAGTAAATTATGGTAAAAAATGTTGTAACCAACTTTTAACACATTTGGATATGCGATACTTGAGATATTACGTCCTTCTATGACTAATTATCCCGGTCATCTGGCATATAATATGTATCTCCAACAGGGGTTAATGATGTTTGGATCAATGTACAACGTTTGATAAAATGTCACAAGTAACAGAATTAACATGACAAAACTTTTGTCTTAAAAGGAACAACACATGCAAATACAGAACTTTATATGTCTTTGTTACGAAGACGGCTGTAGTGGGTGATGTCAGACCAGAAGCAGGAACCAGGAAATAAACAACAGAGTGGTGGAGTTTGGTGAAGCTGAGTGACTGGTTTTGCTCAGCGTTTAATAATGAAACAAACAGAAAATAAAAGGTTGTAAAGACAAAACACACAGGACACAGCACTTTCGCCAAAATTAAGAGACAAACAAAACGGACTACACAGACAAACACTGTGAGCAGATATTTAACTATTATTATTATTATTATTATTATTATTATTAATAACCTCTGTCTCCAATCCCATTCTCCACTCACTGAACACACAACCCCAAGTGAGTGAAAAAATGCTGCTTTTATGCAGCTGTACTGAGACTCGATTGCGAATCAATCATTCAATTGGAGTCTCGGTACAAATGCACGTGAATTAATAAAGTGCAATTCCCCGTGCTCACATACTATTACATTTTACCTGCACGTGAAGTGCTGTGCAATCCTCGTGCCTAAATACAAATATACATTTTAAATAACTTGTGTTCCACAGACCCATTTATTTCCCTTTGTACCAATAACTATACACCAACATTAACACACATCACGCAACATTTAACACTGAAATACACACAGGGGCAGGCAACACTGCCACAGTCTTGTATATGACTTACTTATAGAACTGAATTTAGTGCAATAAAAGGATATTAAAGAATCTTACCTCAGGCTTGCTGAAATCTACTATAAGGCAACTTGGGTCAGTAAGCTGCTTCTCCATTTTTTCCTGAAATGTGAAAAATGCATAAATATATAGTGGAGTAACTTAAAAGAAGGCCAGTAATGGCCCATTACCTTATTATTGGATTTATTACTAAAATAATTCTCAATAGAAACTTACAATGTAAAAGGAATGACATGAAGTAAACTAGGTATCTACATAATTGTTAGGGACAGGGCGCAAATGGACATCACCTGAACATTTGCTGCGAGAGTTTTGTAACCACTAGAAAATCACTCTCTCAAAGTGTGGGTCTGTATCCTTGAATTGACCACATCTAAAAACAAACTTGCAGTAAAGTGGTTATTTTAACTGGACAAGGTAATTTGGACCGGTAACAGAATTATAATCTGTGCCCAGCTGTGTATCAGTGGTGGCTGGAGGCCAAAAAAGGGGAGGCAGAAAAAAGGCAGATGGCTTGGGGGATTTTCCACACTATCAAGCTGTGACGCAGTTTATTTTTTGTCTACCGGCCCAGATGTTTTTTTAATTTTCCTACCATTATGATAATCTCCTTTCATCACTCATAATCGTGCCTATTCAGTAAAGCGATACTTCAGCAGGGTGGCAGGAGGGTTTGAGGTACTCCTCCAATTAAAACCAGGGATCAGACTACATTTGACATTGCTAGTACTGTACTGTGTGTGGTTAGAGCAGATAGGAGTTTGTAACAGAGGCTTGTCTCCTCTGACGAAAAAAAGATCATGTGATCTGCTACTGCTAGTACTGTGGATAATAGCAGATAGGAGTTTATAATGGAGCCTTGCCTTCACTGAGGAGCCAGAACTGCTGTTACTATAGGAATGATGAATCTATGATTTAACTTTTGAGGAGGAACTGCCTCCCTTGCTTCGTCTGCATAATATAACTAGTGTTAAACTGTACAATGTCTAACAAAAACTTAAGTCACATGACCTGTAAATCAGAGTTCAATATTATTGTATCTAACAAAATGCAAGATTTATATGAAGTCACTACTTGAAGAGTTTTAGATATATAAGGCTGTGGCAGCAGTGGCTTCAAAAATTACTAACAAAAAAGGGTTCATTTTTCTTGCAGGACGCCTAGAAGATCAGAGAGCATTTTGGAACCAGAGAATGGCTCTGTATGGAGTATGATGCTAATATCTTGTTATGTCCATCGCGGAAACCAAAAAGTCACAAGACCAAAGTGATGGGTGAAAGCTCCCCTCATAGGGATGTCTAATTAGGCTTGATACATCTGGGGCTGCCTTGTCCTCAGTGAACGAATTAACTTTGTAGTGTACAGCCCATTGTGCAGTGGGTAAGGATATTACTGGTGACTTTTTTGGTTTATGTCGTTGAATACTAAAACTTTTAACGTGTTTTGCATGGATTTATTTGAAAATATAGTTTATATACTTACAAAGTAGAAAGTTTTGGGAGATTTTATTTGAACAATGATTCCTCCATGGGTGTATGCTTCCAAGTGTGATGTATCACCTATACTAAAGGTGTACGGTGAGAGTGCTGGAATAAATAAATAAACAATAAATAGACTTCAACTTGAACAAACACTATTTAACCAACTATAATACATATTCAAGTGCTTTTTATAAATCACAATTATAATCAAATGTATTTTACAGATTATATACAAAAGAAGAAAGTGGATTTTTTTAACCATCAACTCTGAACAGGGGCTACATATTACTGTATATTTGAAATAACTTAACAGTTTCTGAAATAAAGCAGGTTGTTAAAAGAAATATGACCATAATAAATGAGGATTACAGAGAGAATCACAGACTACAGGTGTGATAAAAAGCTTAATGTCTATTAATACATTATTCTGTCCTTTCTACACTGTGTCTAATTGTAGAATACATTGGTATGAGTGATGCCATAACATTCATAGGCTGGTCAATATAGCAAGGTTTATAACGTCCTATAAAAGCAGTACTTAATTTTGTTTTTAAATTGTATTAACGACCTTAACATAAAAAACAGGGAAAAAATGTTATTACCTGTTATTTGGCGAGTGGTTCCATTTAATTTAGACATCCCGTTGACTTCCCGAAAGGTGACAAGCTGTCCAGTCTGAAGTCCATGATTTCTATTGTCCATGCAGGTTACCACTCCAGGATTTGACTGAAAAACAACCACCTCAGCCCTTGTTATTAATCCATTTCAAATGTATTCATTAACTAGACATGTTTAACTTGGGGTTTTGTTTTTAACAAAACAGTGGAAGAGAATTGGCAGCTCTGAAAGAATGTCTGGTAACCACTATTGATGGAAAATAATAATATGAACATGTGAAAAAAGTGGTTGTAAAGTGGAAGACCTATATTGAAGTACTTAACGTCAACAATTTCTGAAATACCATTTTTATGTACCATTACCAATAAAAGGTTTACAGAGTGTCCTAGAACACAGCTGTGTACCAAATTTAAATACGACCTCCCTCCAAATAACGAGACTCATTCATATATATGATTAAAGCTTAACTAACTATGTTTCATCACACATGAATAAGCGCTTCTCTAGACATACATAAAAGTCTGACACTCTTACTTAAAATCAGACAGATGTGCTCCTTATATCATCTGATTGTTACTCTCAATAACTTGCACTAAAGATTGTCCTAATCAAGTTTCATCACGTTTGCATAGTTTTACATAGAGCACTGCTAATCCAAATGTGTTTAAACTCTAAAGTGAAACATATGTGCTGTAAAAAAATAAAACAAATAATTTAAACAAATAAAAACACACACACACCCACACCAAGATCAATTATAAAGCTGATATTTAAGCAGGAGAGTACCCTTTAGTGTTCTATAACAAAAGTGAAGAATGCTATTTTACTGTTTTTACCTGTGTTATATTCTGCACAAAGATTTCTTTAGGCTCTTCTCCGGTGGGATCAGAGACTTCAAACTTGTCTCCAAAATCACAGAACACACGTGAGCAAATCCCGTATACATCAGTGCTGATAAACTGTAAAGTAAAATGCACAGTACAGCAATTAAACAAAGAATAAACTGCATCAAAACCTTTCTTTTAATGTGTTTTTGTTTTACTTTTCATTTAGTCTGCTATGCCACAAAGGGTTCTATTGATACTTTCTTTTTTTTTTTTTAATCTGTATTGATGGATTTTGTTCATTTTGATATTCTCGCATTCACTTCTTAATAGTTCTACAAAAAAAAAAAAAAAAAACACTGCATTAACCTATCAAAAAAGAAACATTATTTAAATAACCTGCAAATTAAAGCTTTGTGAAGGCCAATAGCACCTTTTTTATGAGGTTTGCAATTGTTCTGCTCCAATATTAAGATTGTGAGCTAAATGTTTGTTGGATATGGACTTTGGACAGACAAAACCAAAAATTTGCTCACACCCTCAGAAGTTCAGCAACAAGGCTATAGCTTTAATAGCTTATCAATAGGAACAATGAATTCCAAAACAACCATTGGCTTGATGATTCTCCATTTACAACATCCTGGTATGGTATGGGAAACTGTGCAATTTACTCTACTACTGTATAAAAAAAGCTGTGAGGTGTACTGCATTTAGATCTTTGTGGATGCTAAAACGATAGAATACGTCTACATCTGGAGTAAAGAATACATCGGCTAACAAGGTAGGGTTATATTGATATTGTTTAACATTGCATTATTATAAAAAAAATGAAAATTGCAAATGGTTTATGTTTTTTTGAGAAGGGTGCTGGTTTTCCGGGATTTCGCAGGGAAATTGGTTTTCTATTTGCCTTGCCCATGTGTAGTGCAGTACTCAGTGAATGGAGCCTTAGAAATCCACAGTAATAGAACCACTGATCAATTCCAAGCGTCATAAAAAGAGAGGTAAAATAGAGTTGTCAGTGTTCACTATCTCCATTGCACTTGATGAAAAACAAAACACAATCTGTTCATGTTTGTGCAGCCACTAGTGATGGACGAAAAGTGAACTGGACCAAATGACTCAATCAACTACAGATTACAAATACTATGTTGATGAGTTGGCACAGGTGATAAGCACCAGGGAAATCTCATTGGAAATACAATCAATATATTAAAGGACATGACATATAAGCACTGTTGGAAAACATGTCCATCAGAAAACTATAAACAAGTCTGGTCCCCAAATAGTCATCTAAATCTTTGATTTAGTATAAAAAAATATAATTAGAGAAGGGTTAGAAATTGCAAAATCAATGAAAAGGTAATACCCTTTTAAATTGTTCAACAACAAATTATTCTACCAATAACTAAACTTTACAATAACTAAAGTTTACTTTAGGTTTTAAAGGCTAAACCTTACCTTAATTGGAGGCTGTTGTGAATGGCAAAATTCATTAATCCTCTTTTGGAGAGAAAGCCTGGTTTCAGTTAGGATCACGCACTGGTGATAACATTTTGAAAATGGTTAGTACAAAACGTAAGGCAAGAAGCAAAGAAACATACTTCATTAAAAACAAAATTGGCGAAAATATGCATACACTGACTTATACACAAGTTTCTGTATATCTTGTTTCCAGACCCCAATTTTGAAAGTGACATACCTCCTTATTATAACTCTTATACACTAGACACAAAGTTTCTCAAACTTTATTTGGGGCACATCTTTTAAAAACTGAAAAATAAAGAACAACATCTGGCTCTGTTCACAGAATGTTACAGTTTAAATTTGTTTTAGGAAAATCAATAACACCAGAATTAACCAGTCACAAAAGCGGCTGCTGACAAAAAATACAATCTGTTCTAGCAGAGTTTATGGATGATAAGATCACTTAAGTTATCAATACTCCCTCAACCAACCATCACAATTACACTGCCATTTACACAAATACACCAACTTACCTGATACTGCTTTAAGAACGACAGATCAGTTGTTGTGTCAATGGTTGCCGTGGATATGTTGACTTGAACATAAGGATTTAACTCAGCAATGCGAGGATAAACAGTTTCCACTCTATAAATAGGATTTAAAAACATTAATATATTATTGAAAGACATCAATACAGCTAGATGTATTTACTAGATGATTTTAGTATCTACTCATTTTTATTTTATAGTGGGTGTTGACTTTGTATGAGCCAATAACAGCATGCACTGTACAGTATAAGTAAATAAGAGGCATTAACCAAGCCAGTGTTGGGTTATGTGTTCATAGTACATACTGTATATCACTCTATACATATGTACTGTGCAACTCAACTCTATTATATGCACCTTTACTGGTATTTAATGATATGGGTTAGAGATCAAACATCCTCGGAAGCTCCATCTCTCAATTTAAGAGACACTAGCTGCTGACAGTTCTTTGATCCTCTACGTCTGCCTGACAGCTCTGTGCTCAAAATTAACTGCAGAGCAGTTTATCCTGAAGTCTTACATTTATGCAACAATGTCTTTAATTGTTATTAAACTGGCACCAGGCTCTAAAGCACTTTTAATTATATATTAGCCTGTAATGAAATTGTATTTAGGGAGTAGCCCTGCAGTTGAGTATTGATATTTATAAGGCTCCATAAAAGTGCACATTACCTTTTCCTCTGGTTCAGAACATCATCTTCACAAATAAAAAAGTTAGTTCCAAGATCCCAGGTTTCACATTTCTTTGTATCGTGAACAGTCAATGCCTGCAATTAGGATAAAAACATATAAGCAAGTGAAACAGATCTCCAAAAATAAAGATGAAATGGTCTAATAAAAGAGACTTCTGACGTATGTCTAACGGAAGAAAAATAGCAGGGTTGGTCCGATTTTCATTACTTAGCGCTCTAAGCAGTGATATTATTGTGAGTGTGTTTCAGTTTCTTTAGTCTATGCCTATGGGAGCTGGAATCTTTCAATCTGGTAATTCTGATATGGCTGTCTCAATGTCTTTCTACAGATCTGATTCAGATGCACTTGGTTTATGAACCAGGCCGTCAACTGCAATCATCCAACACTGGCCTGTTGGCAGTCCCAAGATACAGAATTTTGACCTTTGGTACAAGGGCCTTCAGTTGTCATCTCTCTCAACTATGGAACTCAGAACATGGTATTTGCCGCAGAGACAGTAAACATTTTTAAAGCCAGCCTAAAAATATTTTTATAGAACTTTCCAATAGTAAACCTATGGATTTCTGAATATGCTTTAATGTGCACATATCCCAGTGCTTGGAGTTGGGAGTTTCAGACAAAGTAAAATGGTTTGCGTACCTTTACTCCTGCAAGTACAATATTCTTTGCTGTAAAAACAAAAAAATCATCAACAATTAATAATTTACATGTTAAGTTGTCAGATCGAAAATACATATATTTTTATTTTATTTATTTTTATCTATGTACACCAGTACCATTTAGAAACAAAAAATGAATGAATGAATGTGAATAATCATAAGTAGCATAATACAACAGCATGCGTATAATATGTCCACATGCAAAAAACAATTTACTAGTTGTCATGATTGTTCAGCATATATTAAATTCTTCCCTATTACTCATTCCTTTTTATCTTACCCATCTCTACTCCTAGCCCTCCCATCCCACTGAGAAACACATGCGACTGGGCCATCTGCTGCATTGCATTATCACCCAGTACATAGCGTTGACGGCTAGAAAAAAAAAAACAGGCATTTCAATGTTAATTACCCATAAACTAAGTGCAGACTTGCACATAAAACACTTTTTTAAAACTAAAAACATACTGCTATTTCTTGATTCTGTCTATTTTTGCATCTTGTTTCACGGCTGTTCTGTTGTAACAGCTAGAGCAGATGCTGAATCTGAATCTTAACTGGAGTATCTGTACACCTGTTTGCACATTTGTGAATGCAATGTTTGTGAAAGGTGAGGGACAGTGGCACTGGCTAGAGGTGCCAAAGCACTGCAAGCACACCTCAATCCTAATCTGAAACGACCCTTCTCATCATCCTGGGCTTCTCTCAAGCAAAGACTTCTACTGTCTTAAATTGTGTGGTGCTTTTGTGATATGGACTAATGTCTCCTGGAGGTAAGCCTGAGCCTGGTTTCAACCCAGGGAAAAGTTGAGCCATTTATTTTAAAACTAAATTATAAAGATGAAATAGACAGCGAGCAACAGTAACTGAAGCTTATTATCAGTGAAGTAAACATAAAACTTACCCTTGATTGCATGATACTTCACTAGATATGGAATTATTACATTTACAAAAGTGGAATCCTGCATTTTGATCTATACCACTAATTTAAATTGTGCAACTTTGTTTTCTTATGAATAACTGACTTGTTTCAGAAAAAAAATCTGGGCTATTTACATTTGTATTCACTAAAACCCCTTGAGGTACACAAGGCATTGAACAGTTGTTCAAATGTTTTATTCCTGAAATACATTTGAGCGTGACTCAAGTACCACAAGGAACCCTGCTGCAAAAATAAGAACGTTAGCATAACTACTTGTGGGACTCATATGTCCCTTGTACCATAAAGGGTTAATGTGATTTTTTTGTTATGACAAATCAACTTATCCTAACAAAGAGCTGGAGTCTTACCTGTACAAAGTATCATCAATTTCCATAGAATCTGCAGCCATAATCTGGTATGTTGTTTTCTTTCAAAGAAATTCTTCAAAATGGTTACAAAAAAAAAATCAAGATTGTTATAGTACTGTGAGAAAATATAACACACGCACAGCTTCTCCTTTCAATGCGTCTTTCTTGAAACTATACTGCAGAACTTGATTACCAAGTCCATATATTTTAGAGAATTGGATCTTGATGGTAAAATCCTTCAGTGAAGTCTGTTATCCAGAATTATACAAATATAGTCACTACAATTGAGAAATCTTGTGAAACAGCCGTAAACCAAGCATGTTTTGATCAGCCCAGTGAAATCAGCTCTCAGAGTGTATGTATTACACATCCAAAGTATACTGCATACCAAATCAATTATTTAGTGACAGACAATGTACACAAAAAATGTGTCTTACAGCCAATTACTACTGGCCAGCAGCAGTTGATGGAATTTTCATCGAGGTTGATTCATTGCATAATTAAAAGAGTTAATTAATAGTATTTACATGTGTCACAAAAGCGTGTACCGGTATATCACCCGACTGGCAAACCGAAAAAGTGCCTAAGAAAACACATTCAAGTGTCATTTTAAAAAAACAGAAGTCCTTTGTTAAATATTGCATGCAGTAGCAATATTAGTGCTTTGTGATAATCAAGCGTTTCAAGTTAGAAGGGCTTCTAGTCTCTCGTATGACTGTACTACCTAGATTTTTCTGAATGCCAATTATTATAATTATTAAAATTATTATTATTATTTTATTTGTTTTATTGTCATTTTATGTTTTAATATATTCGCAAACTGCTTACTCACTCATCCCAGGGCCTCCACTAACTTAATGTGTACATGACTTCCATAAACAAACGTTACTGAGCGACATACATAGACTACACGGTTTCACCCCTGAAAACCACTGGTTCTCCCTGGGTTTAACAATTATTGTAAACGTATTAAAAGTATACAAATGCGATTTACCTGCCAGTGTTGGAGATTACAGTCGGTGAATGAATGACTGGAGATCACAATTCATTCCGGGTTACAAGTGGGTCTGATCACGTGAACACTCGAGCCCATGTGATCACGTCAGAGTTTGCAGGAAATGCAGAAGTCGTGGATGCATCAAACATTGATTCAAATTGCACGTTTTTCGCTTGTATATTCTCTGATGTATTTTGGATAAAGGTTACTTATTGGTTTCTTTATTCTTGCAGTAGGCTCATTTATTTTTCCATGGAATATATAGTATGCTCTTTTGAGGACTCAGGTATTGATCGTTCTTTTATTTTCATAATAAATTTAATTATTTTGTTTGCAAAATATTACATAAATGAAAGATGATGAAAATTAAACCAAATCCCTCTCATTTTCGCTGTGACTGTAAAATTAATTTAAATTCTATGAAGATGTGTAAAGACATGAGAGCGATCAGAGCATTGGATGCCTTTGGTACTGACTTTTACACTGTAGTCTTATCCGTGACTTATTTGTCTAAATAGATGACAAAACGTCCCTTTTATTTTGTTATGTATTTCTGCATTGTTTTCTATAATACATTGTTACTGAAACCTGTTGTTCATTATGCAATTAGTTTTTTTTTGCATATTGGTCCCACCTCTGCCACTGACTGACTCACTGTTTGACCCTGAGCAAGTCACTTAACCTCCTTGTGCTCCATCCTGTAGCTGAGATGTTAAATCAGTGTCTAATTGTAAGAGACTCTGCATATAATGCACAGTTCACAGCCTACCTCTGTAAAGTGCTTTGTGATAGTGGTCCACTATGAAAGGTGCTATATAACAATAAAGATTATTATTATTATTATTATTATTATTATTATTATTATTATTATTATTATATATTGCAATGTAGGCCTACAATAAAACTTTTTGAATAAAAAAGAATCGTGGATGCATGGTAAGCAATAAAAGTAGAACAGAATTACAGTGTGTGCCCAGGATGAAAATATTTGATGTTTCATTACTTTCTGAGGATATATTTATGTGAGCATCTTTCAGAACATAAAAGCGTGTCAAACTGATAGTTCAGATTTCGTATTAACAGCACATATGATTTAAAAAAAAATACAGTGTCCAATAATCATATTCAATTTTGTAGAGAAATATAAAGTATCATTTTCTCTTTTGTTCACTCTACTATAAAAGAAACCAGAACTCATAGCAGTATCAGTTTGTGTGTCTTACCTAAAGACAGTTCCAGCTGCAGGCTCCCATTCCTTCTTGACATTCGGAACTAAATGTGTGTTCAGTAGGTGGGTATACATGTTACCAGCCACAAATTATTCTGTAGAGTAATTCATCTAATTAAAGGGGATATATTATTCCCAAATAGTTGTTGCATTTGTAAGAAAATAGAACATGTATTATTATTATTATTATTATTATTATTATTATTATTATTATTATTATTATTATTATTAATATTATTATTAACATGGACATACAAAATAGCAACCTTTTTTAAACTGAAACTTGTATGGTTGCTACAGCTCAAATCGACCACGAGAAGAATCCTCAACCATATGAGAAAGCATGATATCACAGGTCGCAAAGCCTCTGGGGTGAATTAAGGTTGGATTGGGTTAATATTGTTAACTAACCCCCAATTTCCCAATGTGGGATTGATGAGACAGAAACCTAATGTGGTTGGATAAAAAGGTTCTGGGTAGGTACAGTAGGAAAGAGTGCACACGTGACATTTTTAAAACATGCCCAAAATGACGAAAATGTGTTATGAAAGCCACATACATTTTATGACCTTCGACTTTAATTTCCTCCCCATAAGGAAGTATGATCTTCTGAAACAAGCATATTCAATTCAGTTTTTTATCGTGGAATACATTAAGATTTGTTTGAACTTACTTAAAAAGCTTTCTTCAATACATCTAAATTATGAAACAACATGACCTGTCAACTCTGCAAGTCCAACCTGATCTCTGTCTATATAGATGTAGAGTGGGTGGGACTGGTAGAAATGAAGGCAGTGCATTTTGTCAAACAGGTCATTCATTACATTTGAATTATCTATTTTAAAATAAGTATATGTACTGCATTTTTTATTATAGTTATAATTGAAACTAGGGAGGGAAAATAAAAATATATCTGTCCAATTTAACTACAGAGGCCTGGGTTCAATTACAGCTAATGTCTGAAGTTTGGTGCCAAGAGTAGAGTCTTTAAACTAAGCTTGTGAATCAGAAGGAGACTGTTAACCTATCGCCCTGCAACACTGCGTTAATGGATGTAAGAAATGCCACATTTGTTCTTTGTATTTTTTTCACTCATGTATTTGCTGCGTCCACAAGGGTAGAGTATTGCATGGACAGGCTAATGCTTTGTTCCAGCTGTACATAGACATGTTTTAGCCACATGGGTGTTCTTAACACCTGGGTGTTGTTAAGAAAGCTCCAGGATGTGACGGGTGCAACAGGAAACAATGTTTAGTGTACAGTAGCTGACCAAGAAAAAAATGCATTTTGTTAAAACAAATCATATTTCATACCCATATTAAATTGCTCTCTAAAGTGATTAAGCTAACAAAATAATTTGATAACTCTTACATGTTGTGCTTCTGCTCAAATGTCAAGTTTTGAAAGAAACACACATTGTTGTAAACCTGTGTTTGCATTGCAAAACCTGATGTATATGTGTGTATATATGTATCAGGTTTTATATGTAGTACACTTGGTTAAAGAAATGTCTGTTTTCAAGCCATGCTTTTAGTTAATGTGGATCTTGCTCGGTCATTTCACCTGGTGGGTTCATTAAACACCAACATATTGAAACTCCTCCACCTCTGAGAATCACCTGCCTGCAGGGACTGAGGTTCACCACAGTGTTCTAAAAACAAAAAAAAAGACACACTTGTTATTACAGTTAATGGGTATTAATTGGTATACTGTTATGTGCATCTTTAAGATAATGGAAATTTTAAGGAAGAAAGAATAGTCTCATATCTTGTAAAGCGCTTTGCGATGGTGGTCCACTATGAAAGGCACTATATAAATATTCTTCTTCTTCTTCTTCTTCTTCTTCTTCTTCTTCTTCTTCTTATTATTATTATTATTATTATTATTATTATTATTATTATTATTATTATTTGTACATAACACTTCACAGAACATTATATCAACTGTTGGTTTTAATAGTTTTTTAATTGTATAGTTTTAAGTATTGTATAGTCTGGGTTGATTTTGTTTGGAAATGTTTGGCTTTCAGGCTCATTTAACCCTCAGAATCCTGAAGACAAGTAAATATAGTAATGTTATTTTTTGTTTTCTACCGTAAACCGGCTTTTCCCATTGACCACAAAAATAATTGTGTTATAATGATCATTTCCACTAGAGGGAGCATTTCACCTATAATATACAGTGGAAAAAAAACAAAAAAAACACCTGTTGCAGCTATTGTAAAAAAATGCACATTTTCTGATCAGATTTATAGACAATTTAAATGGATAGTTCTAAACTGACATAGCATTTGGAACTTAGTATTTTAAATCATATTCTTGAAAAGATATAAAGAACGTGGAATTATGAACTTGCAATTGAACAGTAAATTATGATTGCAGTATGAATTTTGTATCTCAAATTCTAAAGTCATCTACTATAGACAATACATTAGAAAGTCTCCAAAAATAAAAGGCGTGACCAAGGCTTCAAATAAACTTACCTTGTCTTACTTTACACAGCACAGCATTATTTTAGCCAGATCCTTATTGATTTTCATTGGGGGAGGGGGTTGTTTGTTGTTTTTGTTTTATTTTTTTGCAGACTTTTTCACATAGATTGAAGCAAAGCCTATGTATTTTTCCATAATATAAGTTTGGCCCAACTGACCCCATACAGCTTCCTATGACAACACAGAATGTGAGTGTAAAGGTTACTGACACTAGAAAACTTTTCAAAATATTATAGAACATAATTTCCAGCAAAGTACCCCACCCCCCCCCCCCCCCCCCCCCACACACACACACACACACACAAGATTATGCTTTGAAATGTCATAGCCAACTTGTTGCTGCAGCAGTTATCAGAAAACAGGCCTGAAAAAAAAAAAAAAATCTTTGGCAACTTTTTCAGGCAACTCTGTAAGCAACTATTTGAAGTGAATATTCCCCCACCCCATGTAAGACTTAGCACAATGAAAACATGCCTTCAGGTTTTTGGAGGTGAGTACGTTGTTATGTGTGAGGCTATATTGTACTGAAAATGACCCTCATATTTCAAATATAGTGCTTATTTAAAAGGTTAACTTGATCAGATTCATCCAGACTAAAATGTACAGGACACCATGAGTAAATTTTTACATAGATAACAATCTTCTATTTTCTGTTTCTGGAGCCAGAATTAAAAGTTCACATTTGTGTTATGTTGACCATTGTGTTATGTTAAACAAATTCTGCTGCTCTGCTGCCAAACCCCAACAGACAGCTACAGTGTGATGGCAGATACCTCCTGATAAACTGTGCTAAAGAATGTCCTTCAGCAAGTTTCATCACCAGGGACTTAGTGGTGATCTAAATACATCCCCAGATTGCTAAAACATTTGCCAAAGAATAACATAATTAAGTTGTCATTAGACTTCAGTATAATTGTGTGCTACAATATATAGTCTGCCAAGCCCAGGTCATGCATTATAACTTCCTGTCTTTAGGAATTTGATTTTTTACGTTTGAGGCCAAAATGTTTCAATGCTGTGTCTCTAGAGTGAGGCTTGGTGTGTTATAGTATCCATAGTTTTTTTTTTTTTTTTTTTTTAAATACAATTCAAAACAGGTGTCCTATGCTTGGTACTTTGATCACTGATGAAGAGATCTTAAAACGGAAACAAAGCTTTTTTTGTGTAACCAAATATATGTTTCCTGCAGGCAGATTTCTAAAGTGCTAGTTAGCATTATTCTGATTTAGATTAGCTCAAAGCTTGCTTTCAATAGGATCATTATGTCATGTATTTACCTGTTTTGCCCAATTATATAACAACATTTGCTTATGCTAAACTCCAGTCTCTGTTCCCTTTATTTTGACACTGAGAAGTTTTAGCTAGGTCAACGTTAAAATCTGTTGTATTTATTATACGTACAAAACATACACAGCCCCCAAAACATCATCATTGATTCATATAATCTGAAGCAGCACTGCAGCACTGCATTAATGTCCAGCTGCAGGCTCCCATTCCTTCTTGACATTCGGAACTAAATGTGTGTTCAGTAGGTGGGTATACATGTTACCAGCCACAAATTATTCTGTAGAGTAATTCATCTAATTAAAGGGGATATATTATTCCCAAATAGTTGTTGCATTTGTAAGAAAATAGAACATTATTATTATTATTATTATTATTATTATTATTATTTTATTATTATTATTAATATTATTATTAACATGGACATACAAAATAGCAACCTTTTTTAAACTGAAACTTGTATGGTTGCTACAGCTCAAATCGACCACGAGAAGAATCCTCAACCATATGAGAAAGCATGATATCACAGGTCGCAAAGCCTCTGGGGTGAATTAAGGTTGGATTGGGTTAATATTGTTAACTAACCCCCAATTTCCCAATGTGGGATTGATGAGACAGAAACCTAATGTGGTTGGATAAAAAGGTTCTGGGTAGGTACAGTAGGAAAGAGTGCACACGTGACATTTTTAAAACATGCCCAAAATGACGAAAATGTGTTATGAAAGCCACATACATTTTATGACCTTCGACTTTAATTTCCTCCCCATAAGGAAGTATGATCTTCTGAAACAAGCATATTCAATTCAGTTTTTTATCGTGGAATACATTAAGATTTGTTTGAACTTACTTAAAAAGCTTTCTTCAATACATCTAAATTATGAAACAACATGACCTGTCAACTCTGCAAGTCCAACCTGATCTCTGTCTATATAGATGTAGAGTGGGTGGGACTGGTAGAAATGAAGGCAGTGCATTTTGTCAAACAGGTCATTCATTACATTTGAATTATCTATTTTAAAATAAGTATATGTACTGCATTTTTTATTATAGTTATAATTGAAACTAGGGAGGGAAAATAAAAATATATCTGTCCAATTTAACTACAGAGGCCTGGGTTCAATTACAGCTAATGTCTGAAGTTTGGTGCCAAGAGTAGAGTCTTTAAACTAAGCTTGTGAATCAGAAGGAGACTGTTAACCTATCGCCCTGCAACACTGCGTTAATGGATGTAAGAAATGCCACATTTGTTCTTTGTATTTTTTTCACTCATGTATTTGCTGCGTCCACAAGGGTAGAGTATTGCATGGACAGGCTAATGCTTTGTTCCAGCTGTACATAGACATGTTTTAGCCACATGGGTGTTCTTAACACCTGGGTGTTGTTAAGAAAGCTCCAGGATGTGACGGGTGCAACAGGAAACAATGTTTAGTGTACAGTAGCTGACCAAGAAAAAAATGCATTTTGTTAAAACAAATCATATTTCATACCCATATTAAATTGCTCTCTAAAGTGATTAAGCTAACAAAATAATTTGATAACTCTTACATGTTGTGCTTCTGCTCAAATGTCAAGTTTTGAAAGAAACACACATTGTTGTAAACCTGTGTTTGCATTGCAAAACCTGATGTATATGTGTGTATATATGTATCAGGTTTTATATGTAGTACACTTGGTTAAAGAAATGTCTGTTTTCAAGCCATGCTTTTAGTTAATGTGGATCTTGCTCGGTCATTTCACCTGGTGGGTTCATTAAACACCAACATATTGAAACTCCTCCACCTCTGAGAATCACCTGCCTGCAGGGACTGAGGTTCACCACAGTGTTCTAAAAACAAAAAAAAAGACACACTTGTTATTACAGTTAATGGGTATTAATTGGTATACTGTTATGTGCATCTTTAAGATAATGGAAATTTTAAGGAAGAAAGAATAGTCTCATATCTTGTAAAGCGCTTTTTGATGGTGGTCCACTATGAAAGGCACTATATAAAATATTTCTTCTTCTTCTTCTTCTTCTTCTTCTTCTTCTTCTTCTTCTTCTTCTCGTTTATTATTTATTTATTATTATTATTATTATTATTTGTACATAACACTTCACAGAACATTATATCAACTGTTGGTTTTAATAGTTTTTTAATTGTATAGTTTTAAGTATTGTATAGTCTGGGTTGATTTTGTTTGGAAATGTTTGGCTTTCAGGCTCATTTAACCCTCAGAATCCTGAAGACAAGTAAATATAGTAATGTTATTTTTTGTTTTCTACCGTAAACCGGCTTTTCCCATTGACCACAAAAATAATTGTGTTATAATGATCATTTCCACTAGAGGGAGCATTTCACCTATAATATACAGTGGAAAAAAAACAAAAAAAACACCTGTTGCAGCTATTGTAAAAAAATGCACATTTTCTGATCAGATTTATAGACAATTTAAATGGATAGTTCTAAACTGACATAGCATTTGGAACTTAGTATTTTAAATCATATTCTTGAAAAGATATAAAGAACGTGGAATTATGAACTTGCAATTGAACAGTAAATTATGATTGCAGTATGAATTTTGTATCTCAAATTCTAAAGTCATCTACTATAGACAATACATTAGAAAGTCTCCAAAAATAAAAGGCGTGACCAAGGCTTCAAATAAACTTACCTTGTCTTACTTTACACAGCACAGCATTATTTTAGCCAGATCCTTATTGATTTTCATTGGGGGAGGGGGTTGTTTGTTGTTTTTGTTTTATTTTTTTGCAGACTTTTTCACATAGATTGAAGCAAAGCCTATGTATTTTTCCATAATATAAGTTTGGCCCAACTGACCCCATACAGCTTCCTATGACAACACAGAATGTGAGTGTAAAGGTTACTGACACTAGAAAACTTTTCAAAATATTATAGAACATAATTTCCAGCAAAGTACCCCCCCCCCACACACACACACACACACACAAAGATTATGCTTTGAAATGTCATAGCCAACTTGTTGCTGCAGCAGTTATCAGAAAACAGGCCTGAAAAAAAAAAAAAAATCTTTGGCAACTTTTTCAGGCAACTCTGTAAGCAACTATTTGAAGTGAATATTCCCCCACCCCATGTAAGACTTAGCACAATGAAAACATGCCTTCAGGTTTTTGGAGGTGAGTACGTTGTTATGTGTGAGGCTATATTGTACTGAAAATGACCCTCATATTTCAAATATAGTGCTTATTTAAAAGGTTAACTTGATCAGATTCATCCAGACTAAAATGTACAGGACACCATGAGTAAATTTTTACATAGATAACAATCTTCTATTTTCTGTTTCTGGAGCCAGAATTAAAAGTTCACATTTGTGTTATGTTGACCATTGTGTTATGTTAAACAAATTCTGCTGCTCTGCTGCCAAACCCCAACAGACAGCTACAGTGTGATGGCAGATACCTCCTGATAAACTGTGCTAAAGAATGTCCTTCAGCAAGTTTCATCACCAGGGACTTAGTGGTGATCTAAATACATCCCCAGATTGCTAAAACATTTGCCAAAGAATAACATAATTAAGTTGTCATTAGACTTCAGTATAATTGTGTGCTACAATATATAGTCTGCCAAGCCCAGGTCATGCATTATAACTTCCTGTCTTTAGGAATTTGATTTTTTACGTTTGAGGCCAAAATGTTTCAATGCTGTGTCTCTAGAGTGAGGCTTGGTGTGTTATAGTATCCATAGTTTGATTTTTTTTTTTTTTTAAATACAATTCAAAACAGGTGTCCTATGCTTGGTACTTTGATCACTGATGAAGAGATCTTAAAACGGAAACAAAGCTTTTTTTGTGTAACCAAATATATGTTTCCTGCAGGCAGATTTCTAAAGTGCTAGTTAGCATTATTCTGATTTAGATTAGCTCAAAGCTTGCTTTCAATAGGATCATTATGTCATGTATTTACCTGTTTTGCCCAATTATATAACAACATTTGCTTATGCTAAACTCCAGTCTCTGTTCCCTTTATTTTGACACTGAGAAGTTTTAGCTAGGTCAACGTTAAAATCTGTTGTATTTATTATACGTACAAAACATACACAGCCCCCAAAACATCATCATTGATTCATATAATCTGAAGCAGCACTGCAGCACTGCATTAATGTAGACTGATGTTTACCCTAGTTTTAGTATTAAAGTACACACTATCTGCTTTTATTCACCCATCCTTAGTGTCTTGCATTTATTTAGAGTTCAGTTTGGGGACAAGGATAACCAGAAAAAGAGATTACTGGAAGTGACTCATTTTAAAATTGGAATAAAATGAACCCATCCTGAGAGATTATTCTATCCCCCTGCACACAATGGCTGTGATGCTGGCTCCGGGGATCAACCACTGTGCGGTATCCCCAGCACATCAGCATGACAACCGTCTGGATTGAGCCAAGTAGGGTACATCTCTGGGGTCTTCAAGTGGGCACCTTCCATCCTCTGTGTTCTGTCGACTAGCTCACAACGCCTCAAGAGGGCTCGACAGTGACTCTGGCATCCTTTCCTCATTCAACTCAGCCCAGCTTACTTACCTGTACATCAGCTTTTCTTTCATCCTTGAGATCCGCAGCCAGAATCTTTCCGTCTCAACCATAGCCAGTTGCTGCTTCTTTCTGCTGCTTCAGATAAGTTCTTCATTGTGTGACGCAACTCTTGGCCACTGAAACCGACACCTCTGATAAACTGGGTTGTAGAGTGTGCCACAAATCCTCGACAACACGCCTCCACTGGGTAAACCCAGAATCTCCATCCTCGCTGTTCCGCTTCAGCAGAGCATATCGAAGTTTCTTCCTCTCATACGCCTCATCCACAGCATCCTCCCATGGCACTGTACCATATGAACAAGGCGTGCTGATCCAGACCACAAGACAATGTCTAGTCGAAGGTTAGTGGTGGCAGTCTCAGGTGAAAAAATAAGCCGTTGACCAACATCTTCCAGCATGTTCCAGTCTCTAGCAGCTTCCAGTTTCCAGTTGTCCTGGGTGAGGCTTGGTTTTAACACCTTGTCACAAGAACGACATGAATGCAAATGCTATTACCTGTATGTTTATACCATTTTATACATGGTTCTGCTATAAAAGACCACCCTATATTAAGGAGAACGTTTCCACCAGCACAAATAATTATTACAATACTCAACAAGGTATTACCTAAATTAATTTAGGCGTAAATTTATGTGAGATTTTGAATTATTGTCAGGACCTTTAATTTACACTAAAGGAGAAGTGTTTGCTGGCAGCTTGCCATTGTTTTTTTTTTGCCTGCTGTTGGAAACAGTCCCTCCCTGTTTTTCAACATGTTTTGTTTACTGAAGGTCTAACATTATGTTTTTGAATATGAACATATTTATTTTATTAGAATAACAGCAGCACCAGCATACAGTATGGTTTTAGTTTCTCATCATTTATATTTGCTTGTCAAGTAAAAGGTTTAATTGAACATCTATTTAATTTAGTGATATCTGTCAGCCATCACACATTTCTAATAATTATAGTGTATTGTGGCAGGTTTTTACAGGAAAGGTGAATTACGTAAACTCGGGGAAAAGTGCCGAACTTACTGAGAAGACATGCTTGAGAGACATTTTGATGTCACAGGAGTGCTTTCAGCTTTAAAGTTTTCAAAATTCATCAGGATTCGATGACTGAAACAGAAAATGATGCACAAAATGAATCTAAACATGAAGAATGCATTAGTTAAGATAACTGTGATATGTCATATCCACTCACTGTAGCTCTTTAATAGGCATTCAATGTTTGTATCCTTTTTTTAAAAAAAAGAGTAAATTACAGACTGGAGTATACACTTTGATTTAGCAAGCATGTTCAGTTTTACAAAGAGATATAATTCAACTGGTGTCTGTTTCTACATCCCTCAATAGTTTATCATTCTCTGCTCTTGTCTTTATCAGAAAACAGACTGGCAGTTACCCTTGAAACCTGCTTTCCACCTTGTCACTCAGAATGCCAGAAGGGAATGCACAGACTGCATCAATTTCAAGTTCCATTTAGTTATCCAGGATAACGACTATTGAGATCTTGTACCTGTAAGAAGTTATATATGACATCTGCTGGAAAAAAGAGGACGGGGGGACTTTTTTCTACTAATACATTTTTTTATAGGAACAATCAAAAGGGCTAATATTTTTAGTATGGACTTATACAGTACCGGTAACAGCTTTTTTAAAGGGATGCGTTATATCATGTACATTTGCTAATATTACATTGTTGATATCTTTTTCTGTCTAATAACTATTTTAGCAAAAAAATACTAGTTTGATTTTAAGAAAGCATATTAGCAGAGCACAGGCTTCACTACACAAAGCTTCACATATGGGTGCACAGAGCAATGCTATTAGACAGTACTTCCCCAACTCACTTACTCACAACTAACATTCTAGAACAAGAATGCTAGAAAATTATTTATTTATTCCATAGTTGGATATTCCCTTATAAAAGTTAACCATAGTAAAAGCATAGCAAGATGTAATAAAGCATAGTGAAAGTAAATCACAGGTAAACATTGTAAAGAATAGTGAGGTATGGTAAAGTATATTAATAAACATGGCAAACCAGGGTAAACTATGGTATCTGTATAGTGTGGGGAAAACTGCAAAAATACCATTAAAAAATACCTGGGTAAACTTTTATGAGGATCAAACAGATAAGAAATAAAATATTAAGAAAATAGATGATATCCCTTTAAATAAGGTCTGTAAAATGAACCACACTATTCAGGACTGTTTGTCTTTCCTGTGAAGCTGCAAGGCTTCTTCGTTTTTAATCACATAAAAGCAAAGTAAGCTTGGGGCTGTTTCGTTGTTATTTTAGTATTTGCATTATAGCTCATGATTCTATATAAGCTTACACTGTTTCCCAGTGGCTGAGCACGACAAGAAACTGCTGATAAGATGTTCTAAAATCACCATGACAACTAATTCTCAGCTTGGCATTCAATTCTATTCTGTATATTCCTGTATACTGTAATGTTCTTTGTGCATAAGGTGTCATACTTTCATATGGACAGTGTACTTGCAAATATGGACAAGACAGAGTCTTTTATACCCTTAATGAAGAGGGAAAGTGCTCAGTGGTACTAAATAACCCACAAGAATGGAAGATGAATAGTCTTGCACTGTACTTCAGAACATATTATAAAGCTAGTGGGCCCCACCCTTCCCAAATAATCTTCAATGGAAATGCAATGGCATCACAGCGTATAATCCATTTCAGCTCAATAGTACCATATCAGTACAACTATGCTGCTGTATAAGGACCAAATTCATTCTGCTGCCATTTACGATTGAAGCAAACTGTAACCCCTGAGCTAAGTCAGACATTTTAATATTATCTAATTACACAGAACTTATTTCACTATAATTTACTAGGTACTGCACCAGGTTTAGGAGGCAGCTGAAGGCTGGACTATTTTAGTTTGATATTCTGAGACTTTCTTTTTAAGGTTGAAGCCCTTTAAGCATTTAATCTATATCTACATGGATGAAGGCTATATTTGTATGCTGAGCCATTCAGAAAAAAAGGCATGATACCACAGTTGTGATGTCAAAAAGTGATAATTCCTCTAGATTTTGGGGGTTCAGAAGGGGTCTGCATACCCCAAAAGGTTGGGAACTACAGTTTCAAACAATTTACACTCTCAATAACCAGACACATATACAGATGAGCTATCCTCTTAAGATAGGGAAAGGGGAACAAAGCATTACCAAAACCAAACAACTACAGTAAGTAAAAAACTGCAAGGGGTCCTGTTCTGAAGCAAATGTACAGTCAAAGTGGGAACAGTGGCCACCTGTATTGTCCCATAGATGGAGTTATTTTCCAACAGCTCATCAGAGGAGCGCCTAGAAGCGATCCCACCCAGTGAAACAGGCACAGAGTGCTATCTAGTGAAAGTATCCTCGGTTATCGGAACAAAGACATACATTTGGTGGTATGTCATTTGAAGTGAGACCATGTTTCTGAGGTTGTCCATGATGCTGGGTGGGACCCAGATGACCAACAAGGTCAAGATGGTAAAGCAAACTTTATGTTCCTTCATAGTACACGTCATTAGATGCCTGTTAAGTTTATTTCAATGGCTTTTATTGCAAGCCATCTTTTTCAGAGAAGAATACAACTTTATTGCTCTCAGAAAACAAAAATCCTTTGCACTTGCTTCAAAATAAATGTCCAATGTATGTGAACTGTGAAGGTTTTTTAATGTTCTAGATTTTCAACTTTAGCATGTACTGTAGTCGACCGTTTCGTAAAATAAGAGTAACTTACTGAAACCAGACTGAAAGCAACAAAGGTAGAGAAGAAAGAACAACATTGTATTTTTGTTCACATTATAGCACACTAAGTGCTTTTACTGTAATACTGGAAACTGCAAGATGTCAATAGAAAAACAAGGATATGTATTTTTTTTCTATTTATAAATAATATTTTTTTAAGGCAGAACCTTTTCTCTCTTCTATACTTGTTAATGATTACTGTTATATATGATATGAGCTATTATATGTTGAATAAAAATAATTCATGAAGGACGTATTGAAGACATAAACAGGAATGTGAAGCCATAGTGTGATTAGTGGTTTCGTACAACACAACTGGAGTTCTGTGTTTGTGTTACTAAGTGGAAAGATGAACTGGTGAAAAAATAATTTACAGCTTTGTTATTTCTTGATTAATTTGTAAAATTCCCCTTTGGAGAAAATGTGTTCACTAGAGTAAATTCTTAGTTTATCGTGCCACATTAGAAAACCTAAATCCCATAGGAAACAAACCCTTTTCTGTCTGTATCCAAACAGTATGACACCAAGATACCATGACAGCTCTATAGTGCAGTATGTACATCTGGGCTATAAGGAGATGGGGAGCTCTTTTAACGGGTAGTGTTGCAGTTTGATAAACCACATAATTAACACAAAACTTTGCAGGGGATGCACCAAAAGATATTTTTGGTTGAAATGATTGTTGAACCCCAGCCTGGGTTCTGGAATGCACTCAAAATAGCACAATACCAAAAGCCATTTAACAGGGGAATATAGATGAGAGAGTGTGGTCTTGGTGGTCATAGCAGCACCAGAAGAATGGCCCATGATAAAATACACACAGCCATGGAGCAAACATCAGCGTTCGCAAAGGCCATTGGATAGTGGTGTTGCTAGGATCTATATTCTGAAATACTTCAATTAACTGTCACCAAAAGAACAGTCAAGGGTTCTTTATAAACTAATAACAATTTGTCAGACCTGCTGAGAACAGCACAACACAAGAAATGGGTAAAAACAGGCGATCAATGCCTATTGTATGTATATGTAGCAACTAAGCAAAATTCTAATAAAAGTATTAAATGCCAGGAATATCTATACATATTTACCCCATAAAGGAAATCAGCAAATGAATGTGCTACCTGAACGTTAATATACAGTATGTCTTTACGTGAAGAGTTAATGAGGGGTGGGGGGGGTTAAGTAATCTTTACTTGCACTAGTGTGATCTGTTCATTAGCTTAGATGATGTAATGTCTGAAATTAAAAACATATTTTCTGTAATGAAAGACCTTTATCTGTCCGATTTATCTGGTTCTACAGGTGCATTTGCCTACCACAGAATTTGCCTTGAGTCACTCAGACAGGAACTACCTTTATGCAAAACTACAATACCGATATAAAATATACACGCTGATGTGTGATAAAACCAAATAACATTAGACGAGGAACAAGCGTATGCAGACTGTGTTCTTTGGTTACAAAATTGTCTTCTACTGTTAATA